>NW_026087491.1:0-58726 GCF_022539395.1 Myiozetetes cayanensis
TTAATTTTCTGGAAGTACTAATTGTCCTGTCTCTAGCTGGTCCCACCCGTTATCTAGTATTTTACCTTTGTTTCTTTGTATCCACTTGTGATCTGAGTCTTCGTACTCTGGTTTAAATTTAGTATCTAATTCCTCTGGAACTAGGGCTGATATAATTACCTCATCAGTTTTTTTGCAGCAGCTAATTTAGCTTCTGCATCAGCTTTTCGGTTACCGATTTCTGGAACGGTGCAATGCATTATGGCCACCTGCTTTGGGAGTTGGATGGCTTCTAACAACTGTAGGATTTCTTCAGCATGTTTTACAGTTTTTCCTTGGGTCGTCAGCAGTCCTCTCTCCTTTCAGATTGCTCCATGAGCATGTATAACGGAGAAAGCATATTTAGAATCTGTCCAAATGTTAATTTGTTGTCCTTCTGCTAGTTCAAGAGCTCAGGTCAGAGCTATCAGCTCTACTTTTTGCACTGAGGTTCCTGCGGGCAGGGGGTTTGATTTGATTACCTGTTCTGTTGTGGTTATTGTATAACCTACCAGATAGACTGGTATTTAGCCCAAGGAATTTTGAAAGAGTGTGTTACCGTATAATACTCCTATGTTCCTTGTAGAAAAAAAATAGATTAGATGAAGATAGAGACCTGGAATACCATTTTGTACAAAATCTATGGGTAATTAATCAGCATGCTGTGGCTTGTCATCCAACAGTGCTTGATTCCTCTACCATACTTTTACATACTATAATACCAATAATACTTTAGTTGCAGTATGTGTTGTCTGTGGTGATGTTTATTGTCCTTGAGACCTGGGCTAAGATTATCATTATGGGGTACTTTGTAGTATCGGTTTATGTTATGACAGCCTGTCTGGTCAGGACACCAATCTGGTGTATGTGTTCAGTATTGCAGCACCTCTGTTCTTTGGGAACCATCTACTGGGAACTATTAATAATCACACCTTCAGCCTTTTCCCCTCAGAGAGACAACCTATGGGGGAGATACCTTCCTACATCTTTCTTCCCTCCTTCTTTCCTTCCATCGCCTTCACACTGATTACAGTAGCATTGGAGAATTTTAAAGATTTTGAATATCCTTTGAATACCCTTGAAACCAACATGGTCCTTTTGTTAGGAACCAACATGTTGTTCCATATGGTTCAGGTCTTGCTTAAGGTCAGACAATTAAGAACATCACCCACAGATCTGTGTTGGAAGTTCCCCACAAGAAATATATTCATGATGGAGAAAAATCTCTGAAGAAAAGGGGAACTGAGGAAAGACAGTTTTGGGATACAACTATATTACTGAACAACAGATGATTTTCTACCTCAGAAACAGCATTTCATTTTATAAAAGTGTTAAGTTTATTCAATTTAGTAACAATGTTGTTAGAGAAATACCTTGCCTTGTATGTAATGTTCAGTTTCAATTACTGTTAGACCCTGCCCTTATCTGCAATTCTAAACCCTAAGCTCACTACCCTATTAGTAGAATTTATAGTTCTTCCCTGCTTTCCATCTCCGGTACCCATGTTTAGATATTCCCTTGCATGTTAAACTCCCTAGAAATCCTCCCAAATTCCACACATTCCATGCTTTACCACTGCAATAGAGGATATTTCGGTCTTTTGACCATTTTACCATTTTGCCTCTGTGTCTTCACTGCTAGTGGAGTATCTTGAACCCATGGTTTGAAAATCTCGGTGGTATTACAGCTTCCACCACTGATAGATCTGCCCTAAGGATGAATAGTTCAGAGGATGGGGTGTACAGGATAGTATAGGCAAGTACCTTGGGCAGTGGGTGCCTCCAGTGTGTTTGAGCCTCACCCCTGAACCAAGTGCAGAATCCAGAAAACTAGTAAAATATTTGGAAAAGGTTTGCTGTCACCCTGGCAATTCCAGAGAGACACAAATCACTGCAATGTGTTTGGGCCTGACCCAGGACTACCGAACCATGTTCAACACTGCTCAGGGCCCTCAGGAGGAAAAGAAGGTCTCTGGATCTGACAATGAGATGACAGACCCTGCAGCTACTCCAACACCAGCAACAGGCCCTGCAGCTACTCCAACCACCTTGACAGACACTGCAGCTGAACTGAGAACCAACACCTGCTGGTGTCAGTTGCCCCTGTACAGAAGAAGAAGAAAAGCACATTAAAGTCACCTTGTAAAACAGTTTTAGTAAAAGAGGACAAGAAGGTCAAAGAGGGCAGACAAGGCAGAAAGGGTGAAGAAGGTGAAACAGTAGGGTCACCACAAGGGTCATTTTCAGGGCCATTACCAAGTGTCTCAGTTTAATGAGACAGAAATGTTTGCTAAGGAGGGCGGGATATGAGAAAAAACCAAGCTCCTCCTTTTGAGTAATTATAACTTTGAAATTAAGATGCTCCAGTCAAAAAGGTGTAGAAAAGAAAATAACAACTCTTTACTAAAGAATATATATATATAGGTAACACAACAAAAAAAAAACTATAATCCCATAATCAAACTTCCACCAAAAAAAATTAAGTACTTTTTGGCCTTTTGGTGCAGTTATAACCACAACCAGCTGGAGGCGATGGCACCTCGGGAGGTAGGGACTGCAGTGTCACCAGGAGGCGCTGTTGAGCCTCCGGAGGAGTGAAGGCTGTAGTTGCTCACCGATGGTAGGTAGATGGCACTGTTGAGATCTGGTGGCCGCTGCATCCACAGGACCAGGTGCAGGGGAGGAAGCCAAACAGGGACACTCACCGAAGGTGGAAGGAAAAAGGGTGATTCCTCCTGTGGACTCACACTGACAAAAACTGGCTCTGGTTGGAACTCCCCTTCCTCGTCAATGGGCGTAAACTGCCAGGGCACAGAGAAGGAGGAGGGGGAAGAGCAGACTTTCCCCTCAAAAATTCCTCTGTAGATGGTACCAGCTTCTCTGATGAAATCTGAGGCAAGTCCGAGCAGTGGGCAGAACACGGCGTGAGGGAACAGAGGAGAACCGGGGTCAAAAGCAGCTAGATGACTTGGCTGAAAAAAAAAAAGAACCCCAGAACTCTTCTCTTCACACTGTTGCCTAAATGGTTGTGGGGGAAAAAAGACTCCAAACCAAATTAGGTAGGAGATAAGATAAGGATACAAAAGTTTTAATGAGCCCCCCAGGCTTTCTGAAATACCCTCAGTGCGGGCTCCCGAAATACAGATGTCCACAGTTTTTATAATGATTTTCACCCAATCCCCGTCCTGTTAACACCCAGGTTCTACCCCCACCACGCCTCTTGGGAATTGGATCTGGGGGCGTTTTGGGACCCCCTCTTCTTCATCTTCATCTTCCTCAGAGCACGTAATGTCCTTGGAGGTCTTCCAGAATTCTAGGCCTGAAGGTTGTTGGGTCTACGGCTATATCTTGTTCCGTAGGGTTAGGGTGTTCTTCTACCATACTACCTTGAAAAAGAGACTAAACAGGCTATGGAATTTAGGGAATTGATATGGGAATGGGTAACAGGGGTTTGAACTGGTGTGTTAAGGGTAAAGGGATAATATACTGCTACTCTAAAATCTGCATTTACTACATAACTACTTCTAAGATCTACAAAAATTATAAAAATCAAAACATCAAAACTCCAAGGTATCAGCACACACAGTCCCTGAGTCTGGGCAAAAGTAAAGTGCTGTCCCCAGAAAAAAATCACCTCCCCCTACAGTCTTCCAAAACCATTAGTTTGGAATGTGGGGCTATCAGCTAATTTTTTGTGTGTGGTTCCCTTCATGTCAGGGGACTGATAAGTACGAGAGGTAAATTGTTAATACATGAAGAATTAATAAAGCAAGTCCTAGAAACTTTAAAAAAAACCTTTAGAAATAGTAGTGGTTCATGTAAAAGGGCACTAGAGAGGTTTATCCTTTGTGATCCGGGGAAACAACGTAGCAGATAAAGTAACAAAAGAAGCAGTTGAAAAAGGGGAAATAACCAAATTACATGTATTGAACTTACAACAACATAAGGGTCTGGGAGTACCTATATTATCGAAAAGCGAAGAAAAAGAGTTAATACGATTGGGTGCAAAAAGGGACCAAGGGGGAAAGTGGATCCTGCTAGATGGGAGGTAAATGATCCCTAAACCAATAACACGAACAATATTGACACAGTTACATCAAGCTACTCACTGGGGAACTCAAGCCCTATGTGATCAATTCTTACAAAATTATGGGTGTATAGGAATCTTTGAAATTGCTAAACAAGTTCCAAGTCACTGTTGAACATGTCAGAAAGTAAAAAAAAAAGTTATGAGAAATATTACTACAGGAGAGCGAAGTATTGCATATCGACCTTTTGAACGAATCCAAGTATATTTCACAGAACTCCCACCAGTAAATAGATGCAAATATCTGTTGGTGATAACCAACCATCCGACGCATTGGGTGTGTGATAGTTCAGACTTGGTTCCCTGTCAAATGCCCGAAAGTCATGACAGCAGCCCCCTTACCCCCTTCCTTCTTCCCTTAGGACAAAGAAAAAAAAACTATTAAAAAAAAATTAAGGAACTCAAATATATATATATATATATAAAATATATATATATATTTACATATATTACAGTTATACACAGTTAAGATGCTATGTACACAGTAAAAGGGAATCCAAACACCCCCTGAAGGGATAGGGAAAGGGGAAAAAAGGGACACCGAACAGGTATACATGATCAAACTCAAGAACTATACTAATAACTCACAAAACAGATCTCACCACGTCCCTTAGAAAAACAGGATTGGCAGACACAACCAGCACTCTCCAAACCCCCATGTGGCAGGTCAGTGGAGGCTGTAGGCCTCAACCTTAGATAAGCGAGACCAACGCAAGGACCCACTGTTCCCGAACCTCGTCAGAAGAGAAGAGAGTGAGGTCTCTAATCTCCAACTTATTTATACTCTGGTTTCTGTAAAAATCGTATGGAATACTGGGTACATGGTTACAAACTGGTCACCAGGAAGGTCTGGACCAAAATCATCACATTCTCCACCCCTTATTCCGTACTATTTTTACATAACACTTATATTTCGCGTTCTCTTATATCCCGTACATATATACACATATATATATGTATATAGTCCTTGTTCATTCTTTAGAACATTCATCTTGTTTTAGAAGAATCAGCATCAGGATTAGTTTGGTTGGGATACTTGGTCCTTTGGTGACAATTACAGTTCTGGTTTTAGGGCTGGTTTTCTGGTGTGGGCTGGTTTATCACTGGATACTGGCATTAGTTTGTTCAGGTCTTTCTTGTCTGGTGACTGGTTTCCTGCAAAACACAACTCAAAGCACATGATTAGTCTTTCCTCAAGGTTAAATTTCCTTGAGGCACACAGTGGATCTCTCCATCCTTTCTCATTACTCACCAGGTATTTCTGGGTCCTTGAGCGAAAACAATCCCACGAATGGGTTTGTCTTGGCCCAAGGGAGGAGTAATCCAAACAACCTTCCCTAACATACCTCTCAGATGGATCACTGGAACTTTGTCTCCATCTACAGTGTGGAGGGATTCTACTTGGGCAGGACCAGCTCGATTGACAGAGCTTCTAGTGTTAATTAGCCAGGTGGCCTTGGCTAAGTGCTTGTCCCAGTTCTTGAAAGTTCCCTCACCTAGTGCCTTCAGAGTTGTTTTTAACAGTCCATTACACCTTTCAACTTTCCCAGTAGCGGGTGCGTGATATGGAATGTGATATACCCATTTAATACTATGCTCCCATGCCTAAGTGGTCACCAGATTATTCTTGAAATGAGTCCCGTTGTCTGACTCAATTCGTTCTGGAGTGCTATGCCTCCACAGGACCTGCTTCTCAAGACCCAGAAGGGTATTCCAGGTTGTTGCATGTGGTACTGAATATGTCTCTAATCATCCAGTAGTCGCTTCCACCATGGTAAGCACATAGCGTTTACCTTGGAGGGTCTGTGGCAATGTGAGGTAATCAACCTGCCATGCTTCTCTGTATCTATACTTGTCCCAGCATCCACCATACCATATGGGCTTCAACCTTTTTGCCTGTTTAATGGCAGTACAGGTTTTACAGTCATGGATAACCTGGGAAATAGAGTCCATGGTCAAATCCACTCCTCAGTCTCGTGCCCATCTATAGGTGGCATCTCGGCTCTGATGACCTGAAGCATCATGGGCCCATCGAGCTAGGAACAACTCTCCCTTTTGCTGCCAGTCTAGGTCTACTTGTGACACCTCGACTTGTGCAGCTTGGTCTACCTGTCTGTTATGAGCGTGTTCCTCATTAGCTCGATCCTTGGGCACATGGGCATCTACATGGTAGACTCTCACATTCAGTTTTTTCACTCTGGCAGTGATGTCTTGCCACAAATCAATAGCCCAGGTGGGTTTTCCTCTACATCTCCAATTCATTCTCTTCCACCTGTGTAACCATCCCCATAGGGCATTGGCTATCATCCATGAATCTGTGTATAGGTAGAGCTTTGGTCATCCTTCTTTTTCTGCAATATCTAGGGTTAATTGGACAACTTCGAGTTCTGCAAACTGACTCGATTCACCTGTACCTTCAGTGGTTTCCACCACCCGTCGGGTGGGACTCTACACAGTTACTTTCCATTTCCATCTCCTTCCTACAATGCGGCAAGACCCGTCAGTGAAAAGGGCATAGCTTGTCTCTTCATCTGGCAGCTGATTATATGGCGGAGTTTCTTCAGTTTGACTCACTGACTCTTCTTCTTCATCCACCAGACTGAAGTTCTCACTTTAAGGTCAATTGGTTATAATTTCCAAAATTCCAGGGCGATTCGAGTTTCCCATTCGAACATGTTGCGTAATCAAAACCATCCACTTGCTCCACGTGGCATTGGTGGCATGATGCGTAGAGGGCACCTTTCCCTTGAACATCCAGCTCAGCACTGGTAATCGGGATGCCAGGAAGAGTTGTGTTTCAGTACCAATCACTCCTGAGGCTACTCGTATGCCTTCATACGCCGCTAAGATTTTTTTTTCCATAGGGGTGCAATTGGCCTCAGAACCTCTGTAGCTTCGACTCCAGAAACCAAGTGGTCGCCCTCACGTCTCGCCAGGCACTTTTTGCCAGAGGCTCTAGGAGGGACCATTATCTCCAGCTGTAGAGTAAAGTACATTTTTTACATCTGGTCCCATCCTGACTGGTCCAAGAGCCACGGTATGTGCAATCTCTTGCTTGATTTACGTGAAAGTCTGTTGTTGTTCAGGACCCCATTGGAAGTTGTTCTTTTTACGGGTCACAAAGTAAAGAGGGTTTACAATTTGGCTGTACTCAGGGATGTGTATCTTCCAGAAGCCTATGGTTCCCAGAAAAGCTTGGGTTTCTTTCTTGTTTGTCAGAGGAACCATTGCTACAATCTTATTGATGACATCTGTTGGAATCTGATGACGTCCATCTTGCCATTTTACCCCTAGGAACTGAATCTCTCTGGTAGGTCCCTTGACTTTATTTCTCTTGATGGTAAAACTGGCCTCAAGGAGAATCTGGATGACCTTTTGTCCTTTTTCAAAAACTTCTTCTGCTGTGTCTCCCTATATGATGATGTCATCGATGTACTGCAGGTGCTCTGGGGCCTTACCCTTCTCTAGGGTGGTCTGGATCAGCCCATGGCAAGTGGTTGGACTGTGCTTCCACCCCTGGGGCAGTCGATTCCAGGTGTATTGCACACCTCTCCAGGTGAAAGCAAACTGCGACCTGCACTCTGCTGCCAAGAGAATGGAGAAAAATGCATTAGCAATATCAATAGTGGCATACCACTTCGCTGTCTTGGACTCCAACTCGTACTGGAGTTCCAACATGTCTGGTATAGCAGCACTGAATGGTGACGTGACTTCATTTAAGCCACAATAGTTCACAGTCAGTCTCCATTCTCCATTGGATTTACGTACAGACCAGATAGGGCTATTGAAGGGTGAGTGTGTTCTGATGACCACTCCTTGACTCTCTAACTTCCTGATCATCTTGTGAATGGGGATCACAGCATTTCGGTTTGTCCTGTACTGTCGCTTGTGTACAGTTGCAGTGGTTATTGGCATTTGCTGATCTTTGACTCAGAGTAGTCCCACAATGGAAGGGTCTTCTGAGAGGTCAGGTAGGGCAGACAATTACTTGGACTTCTCTTCAATCACCGTGGCTATACCTAGAGCCCATCGGTACCCCTTCGGGTCTTTGAAGTATCCTCTTTTTAGGTAGTCCATACCAAGAATGAAAGGGGCTTCTGACCCTGTCACAATGGAATGCTTTTACCATTGGTCTCCTGTCAAGCTCATATCGACCTCTACTACTGACAACTCTTGAGACCCTCCGGTCACTCCAGAAATAGAAACAGCCTCCACACTCTTATGTTCCAATGGCATTAAAGCACACTGGGCACCAGTATCCACCAAAACCCGGTATCTCTGAGGATTTGATGTACCAGGCCATCGAACTCACACAGCCCAGTAAACTCTATTATCTTCCTGGTCCCTACCCTTTTTCTGGCAGAAGGCAGGGTCCCTCTATTCGTCTTGATCAGAGTATTCATCATTTGCCTTCTTAGAGGTCTTCTTGTTATTGTCAAAGCGGACTTCCATCTTTTTGTGTTTTAGAGGTTGCAGAGCATCTGCATCGACCATGTAGACAACCTTTTTGTTTTTCTCCTTTTGTTTTAACTCTCTTACTCTGGTCTCGAGTTTGGAAGTGTGTTCACCATCCCACTTCTTTATGTTTTCTCTCTTGCTGTGCAGGTAGGACCACAGTTGATTACATGATCTCCGTCTGGGGTTTCCTCTCCTTCTGCGTACTAAGAAAGGAGACCGTGAACGAGGTCGGGACCAAGATTGAGGTCGAAATCGTGGTCGAAACTATTTTATTGGTCTGCCTCTATAGTCTCTATAGTCTATATAGACTCTATCATCTCTATCCCTATAGTCCTCACATCTGAAATATTCATAGGGCCTCTCCATTGCTTCCCTAGGATGGGTAGGTCGGTGTCGGGCATCGGAGGACCTTTCCAAATTTTCTGCTATGGTCCGTATCCATGAACACATGGTGTCCACAGTCGGTTAATCCGTTTTTTGATTGTATACTGCTATTAAGCAGTTGATGTATGATGCAGGGCCACCTCTAATCACTTGCCTACACATCAGCTCTGTACATGAAATCTTCTCTGGTTCCAAACAGTCATAATAATCTGGGTTGCAATAAATGAGTTCCAGCATAGCTAATTCTCATAAGTATTGGACACCTTCTTCTGCACTCATCCACTTTTTCAGAGAACTCATTAAGTATTCTTTAAATGGGTATTTTTCCCTCACAGCATGGAGGATTCGGAGCCAGAGACTGAGATTGTATGTCTCTCTTGCGATTTCTTGTTCTATTTCATGGTCTTGAGCGAGGGATCCTAGTTGTTGTGCTTCATGACCCTCTAACAAGTGGCTTCTGGTTCCATTATCCCAACATCGTACGAGTCAGGTGAGAATTTGTTCACCAGGCCGGCGGTTGTAATCCCGTTGTAGATCCCGGAACTCTGCTGGGGTCATTGTTCACAGTACCTCACTTGTTCACACAACTGCTACTCCAGAATAAGGGTCTCTCTTCCGTGGAACCATTTCCACTTCCCTTCTGATGCTTTTACGTGGAACCGCTTTCTCTCTCTCTCTACCTCTCTCACGTGGAGGCAGAGACTGAGCATGTAGCAGGGATAGACTTCTATTCCATTGTCTAAACCCATGAGGTAGAGGTAGTGAGTAGTCCTTCAGACTTTGGGATGAAGGTCTCAACCATTCTTCTGTATCCTCCGCTGGAAAGTAAGGAAGAGAATATTTGGGTGTCAGTCTTGTCTTTGGTGGTTTATTGGTCATCTGTGTTGCCTCTCCTTCTTCCTTTAGGTGTACTCCCTTTTCCTTTGGGTGCGCTCCTAATTCTTTTGGGCGCACTCCTTCTTTCGCTGCTGCTTCTTCCTCTTTTGCAGCCGTCCATTCGTCCACTACTACATAGCTTCCATAGGTTCCATGGGGATGGCAAGTCCCTTTGCTCCTTCTTCTTCTTCTTCTTCTTCTCCTTCTTCTTCTTCTCCTTTTATACGCCTTAATCGTGGAACTAGGTCTGTAGCTTCTGCATTATCCCTTATCCATATCTTCTTCTTAGTTAGGGGGGCAATAGTGATTCTCAGGTTGGTAGTTTGGGTCTTCATCTCTGTCGTAACCTTAACATTAGATGTTGTAGTTTGAGTTCCAGTGTCCATGAGATATACGGTCTGGACTCCAGTTTCAACAGATTTAGCAGAAGCTATGGTGACTTTAAGTTGAGTCTGTGTCCCACACTCAAGTGACTTAATAGAGATGACGCTGACTTCAGGTTGGATCTGTGTTCCATGCTCAGTTGAATTAACGGAGACAGCGCTAACTTCAGGTTGAGTTTGTGTTACACACTCAGTCAACTTAACAGAGACAGCACTGACTTCGGGTTGAGTCTGTGTTCCACACTCAGTCAGCTTAACAGAGGCGGTGCTGATTTCAGGTTGAGTCTGGATCCTGACGTCTGTGGACTCAATAGGGGCATAATTTGTTTCAGGAGACATAGTTTGACTTTCTGCCTCTGTCCTAGGCTTTTGATAGTGATTTATGGCAGCTGTATAAACTGTCGCTAGACCCCAGTATAAAACAAGGAACTGCGTATTTGGGTCATCTTATGAAAGACACCCTTGAGCTAAACAACAAACCATCTTGCCAGGATTAGACACTTAATCTGGCGTGAAGTCCCAAATAACGGGAGGTGTCACACGCCCTACCAGTTTGCCAAAATTTACCCACGCTCCTTACCATCCAGAAACTGGCCTTTCCAAGACTCTTCCCAAAGTTCCAGAGAATCCTCTAGAGGTCTGGTCTTTTCTACAACATGGAAAGCAACACAACACCGTTCTCCCAGTTTTAAATAACTCTTTCATCACCTTCACCAGTACTAGGATTGTTACTAAAAAATTTAAGTAAAAATTGGAGCCAATTGTAATGATGGGGATCTCCTTTAGCAGGTCTTTGATGTCAAAATTGAGGAAAGTGAAATACACCTCCCATTCATTCCAATCAAGGAAAGTGAAATACTCCTTCCATTCATCCCAATCAAAAAAAGGGACATACTCCTCCCATTCATCCCCAGTTGGGCGTTTCCCTACAGGATAGCCCAAGACAGGTTCAAATATAGCTAATACAATGAAACAAGTAGTTAGAATAACCATTGTTATATTATTCTTTCTCTCTGTTCTTAAACAATAGGTTTGTTTATATAAACAAGCCTCTCTTGGCAGTTTTTCTGGTAACTGTTCCAAAATAAACCGGGATAACCAAAACAATCTCCCCGTACGGGTCACCAAAAAAATTTGTGATAGTTCGGACTTGGTTCCCTGTCAAATGCTCGAAAGTCATGGCAGCAGCCCCCTTACCCCCTCCCTTCTTCCCTTAGGACAAAGAAAAAAAAACTATAAAAAAAAATTAAAGAACCCAAAGTCAAGCTACTTATATAAAAATATATATATATATTTACGTATATTACAGTTATACACAGTTAAGATGCTATGTACACAGTAAAAGGGAATCCAAACACCCCCTGAAGGGATAGGGAAAGGGGAAAAAAGGGACAAAAGGGAACAAAATGGGACACCGAACAGGTATACGCGATCAAACTCAAGAACTATACTAATAACTCACAAAACAGATCTCACCACGTCCCTTAGAAAAGCAGGATCGGTAGACACAGCCAGCACTCTCCGAACCCCCATGTGGCAGGTCAGTGGACGCTGCAGGCCTCAGCCTTAGATAAGTGAGACCAACACAAGGACCCACTGTTCTCTAACCTCGTCGGAAGAGAAGAGAGCAAGGTCTCTAATCTCCAACTTATTTATACTCTGGTTTCTGTAAAAATTGTATGGAATACTGGGTACATGGCCACTTCCTTGGTTACAAACTGGTTACCAGGAAGGCCTAGACCAAAACCATCACAGAGTGGAAGCAATTCCTACTGGAAGAACTACAGCAAATTTTGTGATAAAAGTGTTACTTGAAAATATAATCCCTAGATATGGAGTAATATATAGCATAGATTCCGATAGAGGCACTCACTTTACCTCAAAGATGCTCAAAGAAACAATGACTGTTTTGGGAATCAAGTGAGAATATCATATGCCCTGGCACCCTCAGAGTTCAGGAAGAGTCGAGCGAATGAACCAGACTCTGAAGCAAGCCCTAACTAAGCTGATGATCGAAACTCAAATGTCATGGGTCAAATGTTTACCACTAGCTTTATTAAGTATCTATATCCAGCCCAGGGAGGACCTTGGTTTATCACCATATGAAATACTTTATGGAATGCCTTATATCTGGCTAAAAGATGTGGTAGGCGATTATAATAACATTGACATTAAATTAAGGCCATATATACAAGCACTTACAAAAAGATTACCAGAAATAAGAGAGGGAGGGGCCTTAGCCCAGACGGCACCATTGGATGTTAAAATACACAAAATAAATCCTGGGAGTTGGGTTTTAATAAAAAGATGGAAAGAAACTTCTTTAACCCCATATTGGGAAGGTCCTTTCCAGGTACTGCTCACAACAGAAACTGCGATCCACACTGTGGAACGAGGATGGACTCATGCGACTAGAGTGAAAGGGCCAGTAGAACCACCCCAGGAGTGGAAAGTTACATCAGACCCTCGAGACTTAAGATTAAAGATAAGTAAAAGATAAGACATCGCACTGGCAGCACTCAACCGCTGGTTCAGTCATCAAATACCCATTGAACCTGCACACTTTGCTCCGTGGCATGAGGGAATAATTCCTCCCCAGACCAGAGGAACTGGACTTTACTAGACTCTAACTCGGTTAACCCCTTTTTATGTGAACCTCATAGTGGGGATCCCCTGATATACCCCTACCTAACAATTATGATTACCCACCACCCTGAGTACCTTATGTAAGACATCCTCACTCGAGTAACTATAGTTAGATGAAGTGTAAGTGTAAAATTGTGGACATCATTCGGTTTTTTATATTGCTGAAAAGAGACAAGCCCAATGTGGGAAATGTTGCAATGGCTGAGAACCTTTAGATACAAATCAACTGGCAGGGGTAGAAGTTGAAAAATCTTTTGTGAGCAAGAATTATCACTACCTGAGGTATGAGTGGTTTTTGAGAATTGCTTAAAGAACACTACTTTGCCATATAGAGTTAATTTTACCTAGAGACAGGGGAACAGAGCCCTAACAACCATTAAAATCCTGAAGGGGCAAGACCAGATTAAGTCTGCCACTGACAACCAGCCAAGGACTGCAATCCCAGATGGGTATGGGTCGTGGAGGTTTACATTATACTGGACCCTTCTGGGTATTCTGCTATCTGTGGGCTCAGGCACTTTCAGATGATTGTGTAAAATGTTAACAAACTGTACGGTATAAAGGTCGAATGTTTCAAAGTCTAAGTTACCACTCGCATGTGAACAAAGTGTGTTGTGATCCTAAGGAACTGAAAACTTGCAAAACCGGATCTCAGCAACTCTGGGTAACCCAAAATTTAGGAAAATGGGGAACCAGATAGGGACTTAGTAGCCCTTGGGGAGAAAAATGGATTTGCTTTACTCAAGAAGGCCACTGGGACATTTCCGATGGGGATGGAATACAAGATCTAAAAAAGGAAGAAATAATACAACAAAAAGTAAAAACTATATTAAAAGGAACTATACAAAGAAAACCCTCCAGTACAGGGGATTTATATCAAAAGTTAAAAGAAAAACTAGGAGAAGATTGTCAACTCCCAGGTTATGGAACCAACCTGTACATAGATCTAATGGAACGTATCATCCAAACACTGAATTTATCTCATTGTTGGATTTGTAGTGGGCCCCTAATGACAGAGGAGTGGCCCTGGAAAGGAACGCCCCTCACTCCATGGGAGATTTTAAAGTGGAATCACTCCCAGGAAGCGTCAGAATCTCGATTCCAAGGTTGGATATTAACTTCTGACGTAGTCGGGCAAGAATGCATTGAAAGGAGAGGTAGAGAGAAATATAAGACTAAAGTAGGAGAATCCCCATGCTTTTCAGTAAAAGTCATAAACACCACAGGAGAATTTTGGTGCTCTCAAGAACCATCCGGATATTGGACTAACAATGCAACTGCAGATTGTACATGGCACAATAATACCCATAGATGGTGGTGTAACAGAACAAATCCTAAGAATCCCTTTGAAGGCATATAGAAGTTAAAAATATATTGGGACCAAGCAAATAGCACTAGTTTAAGTTGGGCAGCACCAGAAGGACTGTTCTGGATGTGTGGAAAGCGAACATATACACAACTCCCAAAAGACTGGAGAGGAGTCTGTACCTTAGGAATTATCTAACCTAAGTTTTTCTTACTACCCCCTGAAAAAGAGACAAATCTAGGTGTACCCCTATACGATGACTATGGGGTAGTGCACAAAAAGAAGAGAAATGAGACTGGAGGAACACAAAAATGGTACGATGATGAGTGGCCTCCTGAACATATCATTGCAACATATGGACCAACCACTTGGCCCCAAGATGGAAGTTGGGGTTATCGAACTCCCATATACATGCTAAATAGAATTATATGCCCCCAGGCAGTTATGGAAATAGTAGCTAATAAGACAATCCAAATGTTAGACTTAATTACAAGTCAGCAATCAAAAACTTGAGCTGCAGTGTATCAAAATAGACTTGCTTTAGATTATCTGTTAGTTGAAGAAGGTGGAGTATGTGGAAAATTCAACACCTCAGATTGTTGTTTACAAATTGATGATAACAGACAAGCACTTATGGATATTGCAAAAAACATTAGAAAATTGATTCACGTACCAGTACAAAAGTGGAATTCTATGTTAGATAGCAGTTGGTGGGATAATGTACTAGGAACAGCTTGGTGGAAGAAGGTGGGGTTTTACTTATCATGTGCTTTAGCTAGTATTATATTTTTACCATGTTTATTTCCTTGTTTTATCAGGTTAATAGTTTCAGTATTACAAGAAATGCAAGTATCGGCTATGCCAATGGACCCAAAAGCAACGCAAATTACCAAAGTGTTATTAGTCACCAAAAATTCAATCTCCCAAAATGAAGAATGTGTCAAACTAGTATTGTCAAGATTAGAACAAAAAACACGAATCAATAATTGTGTAAAAAAGGGGGAAGGATTGTGATAAACAAAAATTCTGATTTGTGTCGAAGGAACAAATGGGTTATTACAACCTCAGGAAAGAAGAAAACAAACAGGTTGAAAAACTTAATTACACCCCCATAAAGACATAAAACAAACCAGACCTCTCCTGCTCTCCCAAACATGAATTATGGATGAATCAGGTCAGGTCAATGAGACGTTCGGTGCCTTTTGTTAGGAAATGCATGAATTTATAGCCTGTTGTAAAGATAAGAAACTAGACTTAGCTGTGAAAGAAAACATATGTTGAATACCTGAAGTAGAGATATAAAATGTATATGTATACCATGTAACAAATATGTATGAGATATCAAAACTAAATACCAGACCCTTACCCTATATTGGGGTGACAGGCTCAGGAGAATCAGTTCTCCTCCTGATCACCCAGCGCTATTTACTTTTACCATATAATAAATTCTAATTTGAAAATTCATTATATCTTGAGACTCTGTTTCTCACACTTGGGACCTCCCACCACCGAGAAGCCCAGGGTGAAGAAGGACGAATGGAACGCCACTGGATCCACAGGTGGTGACTATCTTCTGTTTGATCTGTCTCTGTTTCTCTCTCTCTCTCTCTCTCTCTCTCTGTGGTGGTTTTAATCTAGGCCTTCCTTGGTTACCAGTTTGTAACCAAGGAAGAGGCAGTGTTCCCAGTATTCCATACGATTTTTACGTAAATCGGGGTATAAATAAGAAGGGAAGAGAGGCCTTCACTCTCTTCTCTTCTGGGGGGGTACAGGAACAGTGGGTCCCTCCGTTGGTCTCGCTTATCTAAGGTTGAGGCCTGCAGCGACCGCTGGTCTGCCACGTGGGGATTTGGAGAGTGCTGGCTGTGTCTGCCAATCCTGCTTTTCTAAAGGAACGTGGTGAGATTTGTTTTACTAGTTATTTTACTAGTTCTTGGGTTTAATTGCGTATATCTGCTCGGTGTCCCTGTTTTTGTCTCCTTTTATTCCTTTTCCCCTTTCCTTATCCCTTCAGGGGGTGTTTGGATTCCTTTTTGCTGTGTACATAGCATCTTACTGTAATATATATCAAATATATATATTTTTTTATATAACTAGCTTGATTTTCGGGTTCTTCAATTTCCATAGTTTTTTTTCCTTTGCCCTGGGGGAAGAAGGGAGGGGAAAGGGGGAGGTTGCTACTGAGTCTTTGGGCATTTGACAGGGAGCCAAGTCTGAACCATCACATATTTTTTTGTGGCCCAGTACGGGGATTGTTTTGGTTATCCCGGTTTGTTTTGGAACAGTTACCGGGAAAACTGCCAAGAGAGGCTTGTTTATATAAATATACCTATTCTTTGGGAACAAGGAGAACGAATATATAAACATGACTTTTTTATTCATTTTTTTGCCATCCTAGCCCTCTTCATATATATCTATGGATTTCCTATAGGAAGGGAATCAGAAGGCACGTACCAATTTCTACCTTTCCTTGATTATGACCTCAAGGACCTAGTAGCGGAGGGCCCTTGGATTAGAATTGGCGCAATCCTGACATAAATTGTTTAGCAATGGTGCTGTTGTTGATAAAGGTCATGGAAGTGTTATTTAAAATTGTAAAGGTAGTGTGGTACTGCTTTCCTTGTTGCAGGAAAGGTCGAACCTCAAAGGGATTCGCTGGAACTTTGGGAAGGGCCTTGAAAAAGCCAGTCTCTGGATGGCAAGGAATGTGGGCCAATTTTGGCAAATTGGTAGGACGCGTGACACCTCCCATTAGTTGGGAGTTCACGCCAGAACAAGTGCTTGATCCTGACGGGATGGCACATCGCTTAGCAGAAGGGTGTTTTTCTTATGAGGACCCAAACATGCAGTTCTTTGCTTTGTACTGGGGCCTGGCGAGTGCTTATCGAGCTGCTGTTGACTACTCTCGGAAGGCTATGGCCAAGGCAGAAACTCAAACCATGCCACCTGGAACCAGTGCCGCCTCTACTACATCCACTGGAAGCAGAACTCAAACTACACCACCCAAGATACCCCTTGCCCCTGTAGTGAAAAAGAAGAGCTGGATATCGGTGCCCGACTTGATTAGCCTACGACCAATGGGAGATCAAAGCAAGTCAGATGATAGCAGGGAAGGGCCCGATACTGATACCAGTGCCAGTAGTCAACAAAAGCAAAGCAGCCTGAAAATGGAAAGTGAAGTTTCAAGATCAATGACCCCGTCAGAACTTCAGGACTTACAAAAAGATTACAGTTGTCAGCCTGGTGAACGAATTCTATCATGGCTGCTTCGATGCCGAGATGGTGGGGCTAGAGCTCACATACTGGCAAGTCATGAAGCACAGCAACTAGGATCCCTCACCAAAAATCGTGAACTTGATCAATTGGTTGCTGATCCAAAACCCGAAACCAGTCTTTGGGCACGGCTTGTCACAGCTGTAAAAGAAAAGTATCCATTCAAAGAATATTTAATGTGCCCGACGAGGAAGTGGACTAAAGTAGAAGAAGCCATCCAGTACTTAAGAGAATTGGCATTGTTGGAACTTATGTATGATGACTCCCAATATGATGGTGTCATTGATGAACCAGAGGGTGTCACTTGCACAATGCCTATGTGGAGAAAAATAGTCCAAGGTGCTCCTGCATCATATGTTCATGTCTTGGCAGCAGTGATGCTTCCAAACACACACGAAATGCTTGTGGGCATGCTGTGTACTGTGTTATGACATTTAGAAGAAACAGTAGGATCTAGTAATGCGTTTTCTAGAGAAGACTCTGATTCCAGTTACAGACCAAAAATTGAAAAAGAGGAGTTTTATGATCACTCTGAATATGAGGATGACTACGGAGACTGCAAAGACCGACGCTACAGAGATAGATCATCTGAACGGTCTCGACCACAGTCTAGATCTCGGTCCCACTCACGATCTCCTTCCATCACACACAGAAGGAGAGAAAGCCCTAAGCGTAAATTACGTAATGAACTGTGGGCTTATCTGCGTGCCCAGGGAGAGAACATGAGGAAGTGGGATGGAGAAGCTACTTCCAAACTTGCAGTCAGAGTGAGAGAACTAAAAAGCAAGAAAGTCTACATGGTAGATGCAGATGTCCTGGAAGGAGGACAACAATCTCCAAGATGCAGGAAGACTGAGGTCCATTTCCAGGATGACAAGAAAGCCTCTGACAAGCCACAACAAAGATCCAATGGTGAATGTTCAAACCAGAACCAATAGAGGGGCCCTGCCTTCTGCCAGGAGGAGGAGAGGGATGAGAAAGATAACAGAGTTAATTGGACTGTGTGGATTCAATGGTCTGACACATCGGATCCTCAAAGATAACAAGCTTTAATAGATACCAGCGCACAGTGTACATTAATGCCCTCAGGACATGTGGGCACAAAGACTATTTCTATTTTTGGAGTGACAGAAGGGTCTCAAGAGCTGTCAGTGGTAGAGGTTGAAATAAGCTTGACGGGAGACCAATGGGAAAAGCATCCCATTGTGACAGGGCCAGAAACCCCTTGCATTCTCGTCATGAATTACCTCAAGAAAAGATACTTTAAGGACCCAAAGGGGTACCGATGGGTTTTTGGTGTAGCCGCAGTGACTGAAGAGGAGTCCAAGCGGTTATCTGCCCTGCCTGGCCTCTCAGAAGATCCTTCTGTTGTAGGATTACTGCAAGTCGAAGATCAGCGAGTGCCGACAGCCACTAAGACAGTGCACAGGCGGCAGTACTGGACGAATCGAGATGCTATGATCCCCATTCATAAGATGATCCGGAAGCTGGAAAACCAAGGGGTGGTCAGTAAGACTCACTCACCCTTCAACAACCCCATTTGGTCTGTACACAAATCTGATGGAGAATGGAGATTGACTGTGGACTATCGTGGCTTAAATGAAGTCACGCCACCATTGAGTACTGCTGTACCAGACATGTTGGAGCTCCAGTATGAACTGGAGTCCAAGACAACAAAGTGGTATGCCACTATTGACGTCGCGAATGCGTTCTTCTCCATTCCCTTGGCAGCAGAGTGCAGGCCGCAGTTTGCTTTCACGTGGAGGGGTGTGCAGTACACGTGGAACCGACTGCTCCAGGGGTGGAAGCACAGTCCAACCATTTGCCATGGACTAATTCAGGCCACCCTAGAGAAGGGCAAGGCCCCAGACCACATCCAGTAAACTAATGACATCATTGTATGGGGGGACACAGCAAAAGACGTTTTTGAGAAAGGAGAGAAAATCATCCAGATTCTCCTCAACACCGGTTTCACCATCAAGAAGAGTAAGGTCAAGGGACCTGCCAGGGAGATCCAGTTCCTAGGGGTGAAATGGTAAGATGGGCAACGACAGATACCAACAGATGTCATCAATAAGATCGTAGCAACGGCTCCGTCGACCAACAAGAAGGAGACACAGGCCTTCCTAGGGACCACAGGCTTTTGGAGAATGCACTTCCCTGAGTACAGCCAGACTGTGAGCCCTCTTTACTATGTGACCCGTAAAAAGAATAGCTTTCAATGGGGTCCTGAACAACAGCAAGCGTTTAAACAAATCAAGCAAGAGATTGCACATGCCGTGGCTCTTGGGTCAGTCAGGACGGGACCAGATGTAAAGAATGTACTTTACTCTGCAGCTGGGGATAAAGGTCCCTCCTGGAGCCTCTGGTAAAAGGTGCCTGGTGAGACGCGAGGGCGGCCACTTGGTTTCTGGAACTGAAGCTACAGAGGTTCTGAGGTCAACTACACCCCTATGGAGAAGGAAATTCTGGCGACCTATGAAGGCATACAAGCAGCCTCAGAAGTGGTTGGCACTGAAACGCAGCTCCTCCTAGCACCCCGACTACCGGTGCTGAGTTGGATGTTCAAAGGGAAAGTGCCCCCTACGCATTGTTGCCTAAATGGCTGTGGGGAAAAAAAGACTCCAAGCCAAATTAGGTAGGAGATAAGATAAGGATACAAAAGTTTTAATGAGTCCCCAGGCTTTCTGGAATACCCCCAGCGCGTGCTCCCGAAATACAGATGTCCACAGTTTTTATAATGATTTTTGCCCAATCCCCGTTCTGTTACCACCCAGGTTCTGCCCCCGCCACGCCTCTTGGGAATTGGGTCTGGGGGCGTTTTGGGACCCCCTCTTCTTCATCTTCATCTTCCTCAGAGCACGTAATGTCCTTGGAGGCCTTCCAGAATTCTAGGCCTGAAGGTTGTTGGGTCTATGGCTATATCTTGTTCCGTAGGGTTAGGGTGTTCTTCTACAATTCTACCTTGAAAAAGAGACTAAACAGGCTATGGAATTTAGGGAATTGATAGGGGAATGGGTAACAGGGGTTTGAGCTGGTGTGTTAAGGGTAAAGGGATAATATGCTGCTACTCTAAAATCTACATTTACTACATAACTACTTCTAAGGTCTACAAAAATAAAAAAATTAAAACATCAAAACTCCAAGGTATCAGTCCCCCCTTTAGAGACTGGACAAAACTCAAAAATTTTGTCCAATCTCTACTACTTACTTCTAATCACTTTCCAAAAAGATGAGTAACATCTACAACATTGGTTCATGCAATAAGCTATTACACAAACACTAACTATGTACATTACGAATAGAAACAGTTGTTTAATCCAGGTCCAGTTTGGTAACCATGAAGTAAGTTTGTGGAGAGTGTCTCCCAAACCCAGTGAGACATTGTCCAGAGACACCTGATGTAGAATTTTAGTTTGATTCCGAATTGCAGCCAAATTCATAGTGTAAATTCAGCACTTACTTTCACAAAGAATATCAGGTGTATTTTACTAAAGCTAAATGTAAATTAGGCTCCAAACTTAATTCATAGTTATTGACTGTACAGATAACATGCACAGCAGAAACAGTTTATGCCACATCTTTTCTTCTGAGTTGGGTTCCAATTTGCTGATAGTTCCAGGAATTGAAGCTTTCTTCACTCTGGAGTAATGAAACTAGGGTCCTTTGTCAGTAACTTTGACAGCAGTGAGGGAAGTCAGTAGGACTTGGAAAGGTAAAGTAGAGCCGGTGTTGTTTCTG
This sequence comes from Myiozetetes cayanensis, assembly GCF_022539395.1. Lineage (NCBI taxonomy): Eukaryota > Metazoa > Chordata > Aves > Passeriformes > Tyrannidae > Myiozetetes > Myiozetetes cayanensis. The sequence goes on from NW_026087491.1 coordinate 21,172, forward strand.
GCTTGAGCATGATGCTTACGGGTTCTGCTCGCTTGGACTTCCCAGGATATTTGTTAGTCCACATTAAAGGGGTCACAGCATTCTCAATCTCTGCGTGGATCTCTCCGTGGTTCTCCTGTATGAAAAAGGTAGCTACCTCGATATATTTAATGTTAGGGATGATAACTTTTATTCTCCCCCCTTTACAGAATTTAATTAAGAACATATCATTAGAAATTTCTGTGTCTGTATCAGTAAACTTTAATCTGCTCCTCTTCCGATGCTGTAATTCTAAACTTTGGTCCCCCCCTTTCCCCGTAGGATAGGGTGGTGCCGAAGGGATGGGGGCGGGTTCGTCCCCGCCCCTCATGGCAGAGCTGGAGGGGCCCGTGTCAACCGGGGCAGGGACCCCGGCTGCAGACACTGCCCCCGCTCCTCCTCCCGCAGCCTTGAGGTCTGAGCCTTCTGTTTCCACAGCACTTGAGCCCGCCTTGTCTGTAGCAGCCCCGGCGGGGGCCGCCGCCCCCCCACCGGTACCGGCAGAGCCCGCGGCTCCAGCCAGGACTGACCCCACAGCCCAGGGAGGCGCTACTGCCCCCCCGTAACCAAGAGGGCCTGCAGCCCCGGCCAGGAACGGCCCCGCAGTCCAGGGGGGGGCTATCGCCCCCACCCCGACACTGGCAGAGCCCGCAGCTCCAGACGGGATCAGCCCCACAGCCTCGGGAGGGACCATCGTTCCCCGATCACCGACACCCAGGGAGCTCGCAGCTTCAGACAGGACCGGCCCTGCGGCCTCGACAGGGGCTGGTTCCGCAGCTCTGGGAGGGGCTACCGCCGGTCCAGCCGGTGCCAGAGCTCCCAGCGCAGCCGGGGCAGAGGCTGCTCCCGCTCCCGCCGCTCCCGTGCCGGTTGGAACAGCCGGCGCCGGCCCCGCGGGTCCCGGAGCACCAACAGCAGTTCCCAGGACCCCCGCTTCTCCCGGAGCAGTCCCATCTTGTCCCGCCGTTGCCCCCGAGGTCCCCGAAGCAACTGGACCCGGCACCGCAGGTGCAGCTGTCCCTGCCGAGCTGGCAGGACCTGCCCCAGGGGCTACCCCCGCTCCTGATGGACCGACGCCCCCCGCACTTGCGGCCGGAGCCTGAGCCAAAGGGGGGGGTGCGCTTCCTATTCTCATATTTGGGGGAATTAAAAGGTCCAGATTTTCATCTCCAGGGGTTTCAAGATTAGTTTCCTCCTCAGGATTATGCTTAGCACGATTTTTCTTTTTCTTTTTCTCCTCTAATACCATTTCTGTGTGTTCTGCTTCTATTTTAACTTTGTCCTTTTATATACCTTTCTCAATTTCGGACGGGTTAAGAAAAGGTAGAATAATTCTGCATAATGAAATTCTGACCACTTTTTTTCCTTATGAAGGATTGTCATAAGATGAAACACTGTATTTGCCTCTAAAAGAGCCAAATTTCGCCAGGCTATTCCTCTAATTTTCCCGGTATAGGGCCAAACATCCATAGAGAGTCTAACTACCTCCCGCCTTTTAAAGATGTCTCAGGGCCAGTTAAATCATCCCAATAACGTAAAACCAAAGCAAGAGGGGTTCCCTCTGGAATTTCTTCTTTAGCTTGTGTACATCCCATGTTAACAAACAACACACGAGGAAAACGACAGATCTAGCCTAGAACTCACAGTCACACACACCACAGAACCTTGTGTCTAATCCAGACACTACCAGGTTCAGGTAGAAACACAGAGTTTCAAGCGGGAGGCGCCCTCTCTCCGGCCACACCTGGCCAACAAGAAACCCGAAATCCTCCTGCCTGCCCTAACTTAACCTTTCCGGGCAGTTCCACTGCCCACTCCGGCAAAAATCCCTTTGCCAACAGACTGGGAAAACACTGACTTTGGGCCCAAGTCCAAGTTTCCCTTCCCAGCCTCACCGTATTCCCTAGCCCTGGGGAAACTCCTTCCCGCAGCTGCTAATTAAAATTCTCTAGGAGTTTTGTTCTTTATCTTACCTCCTCCACGTGCGGTTCCGAGAAGCTGGGCCCCCCAAGATCAGAGCAGGAATTCTTCAAGATATGCCGGCCGGAAAGAAATCCCTGCAAAACGGAATACCGATCCAGAGGAGTCACAGGTCTCGATTCCCCGTACGGAGTCACCAAACTGTTGCCTAAATGGCTGTGGGGAAAAAAAGACTCCAAGCCAAATTAGGTAGGAGATAAGATAAGGATACAAAAGTTTTAATGAGTCCCCAGGCTTTCTGGAATACCCCCAGCGCGTGCTCCCGAAATACAGATGTCCACAGTTTTTATAATGATTTTTGCCCAATCCCCGTCCTGTTACCACCCAGGTTCTGCCCCCGCCACGCCTCTTGGGAATTGGGTCTGGGGGCGTTTTGGGACCCCCTCTTCTTCATCTTCATCTTCCTCAGAGCACGTAATGTCCTTGGAGGCCTTCCAGAATTCTAGGCCTGAAGGTTGTTGGGTCTATGGCTATATCTTGTTCCGTAGGGTTAGGGTGTTCTTCTACAATTCTACCTTGAAAAAGAGACTAAACAGGCTATGGAATTTAGGGAATTGATAGGGGAATGGGTAACAGGGGTTTGAGTTGGTGTGTTAAGGGTAAAGGGATAATATGCTGCTACTCTAAAATCTACATTTACTACATAACTACTTCTAAGGTCTACAAAAATAAAAAAAAAAAAAAAAAATTAAAACATCAAAACTCCAAGGTATCACATCATGCCACCGATGCTATGTGGAGCAAGTGGATGGTTTTGATTACGCAACGTGTTAGAATGGGAAACTCAAATCGCCCTTGAATTCTGGAGATTATAACAAATTGGTCTGAAGGTGGAAACTTCAGTCTGGCAGATGAGGAAGAAGAAGAACCAGTGAGTCGAGCTGAAGAAGCTCCGCCATATAATCAACTACCAGATGAAGAGAAGTGTTATGCCCTTTTCACTGATGGTTCTTGCCACATTATAGGAAGGAACCGGAAGTGGAAAGTAGCCGTTTGGAGTCCCACCCGACAAGTGGCAGAAGTTGCTGAAGGTAAAGGCGAATCGAGTCAATTTGCGGAACTCAAAGCTGTCCAATTGGCCCCAGACATTGCAGAACGAGAAGGATGGCCAAAACTCTACCTCTACACTGATTCGTGGATGATAGCCAATGCCCTATGGGGATGGTTAGATAGGTGGAAGAAGATGAACTGGACACATAGAGGGAAACCCATCTGGGCTGCTGATTTGTGGCAAGACATTGCTACCAGAGCAAAGAAACTGAATGTGAGAGTCCGCCATGTAGATGCCCATGTGCCCAAGAGTCGAGTTAATGAAGAACATGATAATAACAGACAGGCAGACCGAGCTGCACAGGTCGGGGTGTCACAAGTAGACCTGGACTGGCAACAGAAGGGAGAGTTGTTCCTAGTTCGATGGGCCCATGATGCTTCAGGCCATCAGGGCTGAGATGCCACCTATAGATGGGTACGAGACCAAGGGGTGGATTTAACCATGGACTCTATTTCCCAGGTTATCCATGACTGTAAAACCTGTGCCGCTATTAAGCAGGCAAAAAGATTGAAGCCCCTGTGATATGGTGGATACTGGGATAAGTATAAATACGGGGAGGCATGGCAGGTTGATTACATCACGTTGCCACAGACCCGCCAAGGTAAACGCTATGTGCTTACCATGGTGGAAGCAACCACCGGATGGCTAGAGACTTATTCAGTGCCCCATGCAACGGCCCGGAACACCATTCTGGGTCTTGAAAAGCAGGTCCTGTGGCGACATGGGATTCCAGAACGAATTGAGTCGGACAATGGGACTCATTTCAAAAATGGTTTAATCACCACCTGGCAAGGGAACATGGTATTGAATGGGTATATCACATTCCATATCATACACCAGCTACTGGGAAGGTTGAGAGGTGTAATGGACTGTTAAAAACTACTTTCAAAACCCTAGGTGGGGGAACTTTCAAAAATTGGGATCAGAACCTAGCAAAGGCCACATGGTTAGTGAACACTAGGGGTTCTGTCAATCGAGCTGGCCCTGCACAAGCAGAATCCCTCCACATTATAGACGGAGATAAAGTTCCAGCGATCCACTTGAGAGGAATGCTAGGGAAAGCCATTTGGGTCACTCCTGCCTCAGGCCAAGACAAACCCATTCGTGGGATTGTCTTTGCTCAGGGACCAGGACATACCTGATGGGTAATGAGAAAAGATGGAGAGATCCAATGTGTGCCTCAAGGAAATTTAACCTTGGGGAGAAACTAATTCTGTGCCTTGAGTTGTGTTTTACAGGAGACCAGTCACCAGACAAGAAAGACCTGAACTAAGTTGATGTCAGTATCCAAAGATGAATCAACCCAAAAAACAGAACTCTGATTGTGACCGAGGAGACCAAAGATTTGAAATGAACTGATCTTGGTGTTGATTTTTAACAACTACTCCGAGGAGACAAACAAGGACTATATATATGTGTATATATGCGCGGGATATAAGCGAACGCGAGATATAGGTGTTGTGTAAAAATAGTATGGAATAAGGGGTGGAAAATGTGGTGGTTTTAATCTAGGCCTTCCTTGGTTACCAGTTTGTAACCAAGGAAGAGGCAGTGTTCCCAGTATTCCATACGATTTTTACGTAAATCGGGGTATAAATAAGAAGGGAAGAGAGGTCTTCACTCTCTTCTCTTCCGATGGGGTACAGGAACAGTGGGTCCCTGCTTTGGTCTCGCTTATCTAAGGTTGAGGCCTGCAGCTACCGCTGGCCTGCCACGTGGGGGTTTGGAGAGTGCTGGTTGTGTCTGCCAATCCTGCTTTTCTAAGGGACGTGGTGAGATTTGTTTTACTAGTTATTTTACTAGTTCTTGGGTTTAATTGCGTATATCTGCTCGGTGTCCCTGTTTTTGTCTCCTTTTATTCCTTTTCCCCTTTCCTTATCCCTTCAGGGGGTGTTTGGATTCCTTTTTGCTGTGTACATAGCATCTTAACTGTAATATACATCAAATATATATATTTTTTTATATAACTAGTTTGATTTTTGGGTTCTTTAATTTGCATAGGTTTTTTTTCCTTTACCCTGGGGGAAGAAGGGAGGGGAAAGGGGGAGGCTGCTACTGAGTCTTTGGGCATTTGGCAGGGAGCCAAGTCCTAACCATCACACTCTCTCTCCTCTCTTTTCTAATTTTTTCTATCTCTCTACCTCACATTCATGTTAAAATAAAATCCATACTATTGACTTCTTCATATGGTCTTGTTTACACCTTAAATCAGGCAACGGCATCTCTCACTAATCGTATCTTAACACCTACTTCGACCCTAGAGGCACAGGTGTGGAAATTGCAGGGAAAACCAGTCACAAGTGGGGGTTCTTCCAGGAAGGTTGCTGTTCCAGTCTCTAGTGGACAGTTTCCTAGGCAAAGTGGAAGGGTTGATTGTATTACTGACTCCAAGGAATGAAGTTCTAGTCCATTTCTAAGAGAAGTTAGAAGGGAATCTTGTGACTGTAGCAGATGTGTCCCAGGGATTTTGGGTGAGGCATTCTGGTATTGATAGTCTCCTGTGTTGTACTCTGACACACATGGGCAGAGAGAGCCCACTGTGATTGGTCAGAAGAGTCACATGTTGCCCGAGGGTATAAAAGAGGGCTTTTTTCTTTTAATAAAAAATTTGGTTGTTAGGAAACCTAACTACCTGATTATGTCTTATTATATTACATTAATAAGTCACATGTGATCAGTATTTAGAGGGGCAGAACTTGTTTGTATTTCTGGAGTGACAGGGGATCCTAACAGTTGACTGTATTGGAAGATGAAATCAGCCTGACTGGGAATGAGTGGTAAAACCACAACATTGGGACTGGCCCAGAGGCCCTGTGCCTCCTTGGCATAGATTACCTCAGGAGAGAGTATTTCAAGGACCCAAAAAGGTACCAGGGGGCTTTTGGTATAGCTACCTTGGAGAGGGAGGAAATGAAACAGATGTCTGCCTTGCCTGATCTCTTGGAGGACCCTTCTGCTGTGCTATTGCTAAAAGTTGAGGAACAACAGGTGCCGATGGCTACCACAACGGCGCACCACTGGCAATATTGCACCAACCAGGACTCTGTGATTCCCATCCATGAGATGATTCGTGGACTGGAGAGCCAAGGAGTGATCAGCAGGACCTGTTCACCCTTAAACAGCCCCATATGGCCAGTGCAAAAATCTGAGAATGGAGGCTAACAGTGGATTATTGTGGCCTGAATGAAGTCACGCTTTCTGAGTGCTACTGTGACTGACATGCTGGAACTTCAATATGAGCTGGAGTCCAAGGTAGCTGAGTGGTGCCACAATTGATATTGCTAATGCATTTTTCTCGATCCCTCTGGCAACAGAGTGCATATCACAGTACGCTTTCACTTGGAGGAGCATCCAGTATACCTGGAAGTGACTGCCCCAGGGGTGGAAACACAGCCTGACCATCTGCCATGGACTGATCCAGGCTGAACTGGAAAAGAGTGAAGCTCCAGTATACCTGGAAGTGACTGCCCCAGGGGTGGAAACACAGCCTGACCATCTGCCATGGACTGATCCAGGCTGAACTGGAAAAGAGTGAAGCTCCAGAACACCTGCAATAGATTGATGATTTCATCGTGTGGGGTAACACAGCAGAAGTTTTTGAGAAAAGGGAAGAAAATAGTTCAAATCCTTCTGAAAGTCAGTTTTGCTATAAAACAAAGGTAAAGGGACCTGCACAGGAGATCCAGTTCTTGGGAATAAAATGGCAAGATGGACATCATCGGATCCCAATAGATGTGATTTAGAAGATAACAGCAATGTCTCCACCAACTAACAAAAAAAGAAGCACAAGTTTTCTTGGGTGTTGTGGGCTTTTAGAGAATGCACATTCCAAATTGCAGTCTGATTGTCAGCCCTCTCCATCAAGTGACCAGGAAGAAGAATGATTTCCAATCGGACCCTGAGCAACAACAAGCCTTTGAAGAAATCAAACAGGAGATAGTTCATGCAGTAGCCCTTGGGCCAGTCGGGGCAGGGCAACATGTAAAAATGTGATCTACACCACAGCTGATTATTTAAAGTCATTGCCCTTAATTATTTCCTTAGCTAGAACAACCTGCAATATCTTTCTGATAACTAATGTATTTATAGTTAAAAAGGAATAAAATCTATCCTCAAACAGATCAACGCTCCTGCCCCAATTGGTGACATCTACAAATTCAATTCCCTTGTCCAAGTCATCGATAAAGATATTAAAACAAAACTGGCCTCTATACTGAGCCCTAGGGAACCCCACTTGTGACAAGCCACCAACTGGATATAAGTCCATTCACCACAACTCTTTGGACCTGACCATCTATCCAGTTTTCTACCCAGGAAAGAGTATGCCCGTACAAGGCATGAGTAACCAGTTTCTACAGGAAAGTACTGTTGGAAAGAGTGTCAAAGACTTTACTTAAGCCACTGAATCACAGAATATTCGGAGTTGGAAGGGGCCCACAAGGATCATCGAGTCCAACTCTTAAGTGAATGGTCCATACAGGGATCGAACATACAACCTTGGCATTATTAGCACCATAACCAGCTGAGTTTGTTCAGGTAGACAACATCCACAGCCTTTCCCTTGCTGAGGGATATTAGTTGTTGAGCATAAATAATTAAGTTTCAAGTAAAATGAGTTACCCAGAGTTATAATTCGGTGTGATTTATTCAGTTGTTTGCCTAGCTTTACTTGCTTAGCATGAATAGCTGGATTTAGGGTTTATCCTAAGGGAGGGGCAGTGAGTAATAGATCTAGAAAGAATAGATGCTATAATAAAGCTTCCACATCCAATTACAAAGAAACAGTTGCAAGGATTCCTTGGAGCTGTGGTATTTTGTCGACCATGGATTCCTGAGAATTAAAAAAACCTCTGACAGAAGTAACAAGAAATGAGGAGGTAGAACCCATTGCATGGGGTCCATGAAGGGAACAAACTTTTAAAATGATAAAAGGAACTTTGGCATCAGCTCCCACTCCTTGGCTCCTGGATTATACAAAGCCCTTCAATTTATATGTGCATGAACAAAAAAGAATAGCCAGTGGAGGGATATCACGGAAATTAGTACCTAATGAGAGACTGGTTGCATACTACTCCATGCAACTAGATCAGACTGCAGCAGGAGCACCAGTTTGTATTAAATCAGTGGCAGCAGCGGCCACAAGATTAGAAAGGAGTGACCCCCTTATTCTGGGACACCCTGTAACAGTTTACATCCCGCACGAGGTGGAAACACTGTTGAAACAGTATGCAACTCAAGCCTTATCGCCACAACAGGCCCACAGATACGAACTTATCCTTCTAATAGCAGATAATTTAGCTTTGAAAAGATGCAATACCTTAAATCCAACAACCCTAATGCCTTTACCTGATGATGAAGAACATCACCAGTGTGAGCAGGTGATGAACACTTCAAATAAACCTCAAGCAGATTTAACTGATGCTCCTTTGCAGAATCCAGATCTAGTTCTGTTTGTAGATAGCTTATCTTACTACCTGCATGGACAACAATGGACAGGATATGCTGTGGTCAGCCAAGGGCAAGTAATAGAAACTACACCTCTCCCAACAACGAGTGCACAAGGAGCAGAACTGGTAGCTTTACCACATGCAGCATATCTGGGAAAAGGTAAATGGGCTAATATATATACAGACTCTCGGTATGCCTTCAGGAATGTTATGGAAAGAATGAGGATTAATCACATCATCAGGAAAGAAAGTATCTAATGGAGAAGAAACATATAACTTACTAGAATCAATCCAGCTACCTAAAGAAATTGCTGTCATACACAACCCAACCCATATCAAGGACACTGCAGAAATCAGTAGAGGGAATGACTTGGTTGATGCTGCTGATAAGGCTGCAACCTGACAACCTTTGAGAGAACATATGGTTACAATTCCAGTAATGAACCAAAGTGAATGGTCAACTTTAACAGACCCCAAAACCATGTATGAGAAGGACTGTCCAGCAGAAGAAAAGGAACAACTGAGAAAACAAGAAGCAAACCAAGATGATGATGGAATATGGACAATTGGAGGGAAACCAACACTACCAAAAAAAATATGTAATTACTGTGACTAGATGGTTCATGATAAGACTCATGGGGAAGTGCTGTGGTTTAAGCCCAGTCGACAACCAAGCACAACACAGCCACTCTCTCACTCCCCCACCAGTGGGAAGGAAGTGGGATACTTCCATATACTACTCCTGATACTGTTGATTCTGATGACTACTACAGCATGGTTAAGTATAAGATTAAAAAGTATGAATGATCCAAAGTGGTGGGAAGGCAATACATTCAAAAAGAACAGAATCTACTTTGAGTATACAGGATCTGAATTCCCAATTTCTGAAGAACCTAAAGAAGGGACTCCATTTTTTGTTGTGAATCAAATAAAGTGTAGGATTTAACTATGACAGAGGTAGACAGAAAAATTTGATCTTATTGTCCCAATGATACCAGTTGTTGTTTAACAATTTCAAGTGTTGTATGAAGATTAATGGTGAAGTTGGCAGAATACAAACTACTGTATCTTGTGAAAGAGTTGACTCAATACCAACTCTTGTCCCTCTACCCACCACAGTGAATCCATCTCCAACTCCACTAATAAGAAAGGAGATGATCCTGCCAATCTCTGAAATTGGACCATATACTATAAAATGTGTGGCAACAAAAAGTATTATTCAATCCCTTATGGTCACTGAAACAGGTAGAACTGATGATACAAGTTAATGTTTCTACCATCAAACTGACCTGTTTGACATTTCTAAATACATCCTATGCAGGATAGTTAGCATGATTACATGAGTGAAGCTTTGCCCTCTCGAGCAAAATGAGACACAACTGGTATTACGGGTACAGGAGTTTTAAATAGCATAAATGCCAAAGTACTTATAAACAAACTGGGCACAATTGCAAGTTATTTAAGGAAATTAGAACACCCATTGTCATCCTGTCTATTAGCATTAGGGACTAATCAGTTACTTTTATCTGATACACTACCTCAGTGGTAAAAAAATCAATGAAAAGAACCAGCAGTTGATTGTAGATGAGCTTGGAACAATCCAAGGCAATGTTTCACTAGCACTTAACTGTATCCAAGCTCAACAGTGGATACAATCTACAGTAGTAGTAATTCTAAGGGAAGGAGAAGGTGACATTTTCCCCACAAGAAATTTGAAAAGCAATTTGGGACAATGCAACTAGATTCCAAAGAGAATTCCAATCTCAGGGGTATTTAGTCAATTTTACTTATGACCCCATCAACAATAGGGCCACCACTTTTGTCTTAACAATGTGCAGTGCTTCAAGTGTACACCATATACCAAACCATCGTACTGGGGTTAAATCATATAAGAACTCTATCCATTAGCACATAGGGTACAGGTCCAACATATACAGAACAAGTGGCAAACTGTTGATCTTAGTGCATGTGCTGCACAAGACCAACAAGGATTTGTCTGTGAAATTAACACCATTAGAGCTTGAGATATTTGCTTGATACTGAACAAAAAGTCTATCATTTTGAGATATATCCTGATGAAAATCCTGAAACTGTAGTTGTATATACCTGTCCCAGTTTAAATGAGACACAGGTCTTTTGTTGAGGATGAGTTATGAGAAAAGACCCAAACTCCTCCCTCTAAGCAATTATAAATCCAAAATTAAGAGGCTTCGATTGAGGGAAAACAAATTATGGAAAAGGAAAAAAAATATAACAGCCCTTTATTAATAGGTATGTGTGTATTAGCAGAAACAATAAAAGGAAACAAGTAAAACAACCAAACAATACTCCTATACCCACAACTAATCCCCTTCAAAAAACCAAACTGATAAACAGGCAAAACAGAAAAAGTAATTAGTTTCTTTTGCCCCCTTTGGTCCAATTCCAACCACAGTCAACAGGGGGCGCCATTGGGTCACTGGAGATGCAGAGCTTGTAATGTCCTGTGCCAGTCACCAGGGTATGCCAGAGAAACCAAAAAAAAAAAACTGGACCCCCCTTCCCTTCCCACGCACCGGGAAAGGGGAGAGGTAGAGGGGGAACAACAACAAAAAAGAAAATCCTCCCACACTCACTCCAACTGGTCAAACTGCTCAACCCAGTTCTCTCTCTCTCTCCCCCGATGTGCACAAAGACCACTGACAATATCGGAAAAGGATGTGTCTGTAAAAGAACACTTTGCCACCCTATAACTATAAATAACTTCATTGCTGATATAAAAAAAAATCATTCAAATATTTGTATTTATAACTTTACTAAAATTATGGGATGTGACTTCAATTATACAGTTCCTGCCACATCCCAAAATTACTCCAGTCTAACTATGCATTATACCAAAATTTGTTGCCCTTTCCCATGGGAATGAATCTAGCACTAGTAAGGAAATTATTACAGCACAGTAAATTACAAGTATTAAAACATGAAGGATTATGGACAAAAAGTTCTAATCACTGTCCACCATGATACAGAAGCAATTGGCTCTGCTTTTGAAAGGATAAAATGGATGGAGGACAAAGATGGTAGGAAACTCTTCTTGGATGGTCAGTCATAGCAACAGAAATTTATAATTACATGCTACATCCTATAGCAATCCTGTTAAATCTGGACATGTTGTACTTGATATTGATAGTCACCTTGTATGTAAAATTATGGAGAACAGTTGCAAGATTTGAAATACTTCACAGACTTGGTTCAGCATACTAGCAGGAATGTTTAAGAAAAACAAAATGAGGACTGTTGAGACATACTAGTTGTTGAGCATAAATAATTAAGTTTTAAGTAGAATGAGTTACATAGAGTTATAATTCTGTGTGATTTATTCTGTTGTTTGCTGTGCTTTGTCTTTAGTATGAGAAGAATGTTGATAACACACTGATGTTTTGGTTGTTGTCAAGTAATGTTTATCCTAAGTCTAAGGTGTTTTTAGTTTCCCATGTTCTGCTGGTGACCAGGTGCACCAGAAGCACAAACCAGAAGATAAGGAGAATGCAACCGTCAGCAGAAACTGCAGCTCCACAAGATAAGAACAGTCAACAGCCTGCCTGCATGGACACAGCGAAAGAACTCAATGTGTTAGAAGACTCCAGACCAAAAGTTACCATTGGAACAAGAGGCATGTGCAAAGTGTGTGAAGAGTGCATGAGGGGTGGGTGCATAAGTTGTAAGGGTATAATTGCCTGGGGATTTCTTTGCTCTGGGTCCCTCTCTGAAGGCACCCAGCTCGAGCTGACCTGCTACTCTACCACTCTATTAAATTATTTATTTTTTATAAATCCAGTGCCTGAGAGTCTGCTATGAGAAATCTAGGGTCGAGCCTGAAGAAGGAGAAAGTGTGCTGGAGAGTGAGTGTGGATGTGAGCGAGGAGTTGAAAAGGGCACCCATCGGCTCACTGGAGCCACCCGCTGTGAAGGGACTCCAGTCCTAGTAGTTAAAGTCTCAGGTGGAGTGTGCGTGACTCCTTGAATGGTTTGAGAATGCTCAGGCAGTAGCTTCTCCTTTAACAGTGACATTCAAGGGCAGTCTGGGCTGCAGTAACCATGAAATGGTAGAACTCAAGATCCTTGGGGCAGCCAGGAGGGTGCACAGCAAACTCGTTGCCCTGGACTTGAGGAGAGCAGACTTTGGTTTCCTCGGGGATCTGCTTGGGATAAAGCTCTAGAGGGAAGAGGGACTCAAGAAGTTAGTTAATATTCAAGGACCACCTCATCCAAGCTCAGGAGTGATGCATTCTAACAAAGAAGAAGTCAGGTAAAAATACCAGGGGGTCTGTGTGGATGAACAAGGAGCTCCTGGATAAACTCAAAACCAAAAAGGAAGCCTACATAGGGTGGAAGCATAGACAGGTAGCCTGGGAGGAATACAGAGAAATTGTCTGAGCAACCAAGGATCAGGTTAGGAGAACCAAAGCCCTGAAAGAATTAAACCTGGCCAAGGACATCAAAGGCAACAAGAAAAGCTTTTATAGGTACATCGGTGACAAATGGAAGACGAGGGAAAATGTGGGCCCTCTATGTGGAAGGAAACGGGATATGGAGAAGGCTGAGGTACTCAATGACTTTTTTGATTCACTGTTCAACAAATGCTCCAGCCATACCACTAAAGTTGCAAAAGGAAAAAGAAGGGACTGAAGAATGAAGAACCACCTGCTGTAGAAGTAAATCAGGTTTGAGACCATCTAAGGAACTTGAAGGTGCACAAGTCCATGGGACCTGACAAGATACATGCACGGGTCCTGAGGGAACTGGCCAAGGAAATGGCTAAGCCACTTTCCATCATATTGGAGAAGTTGTGGTAATCCAGTGAATCCACTGACGGGAAAAGGGGAAATATAACCCCCATTTTTAAAAAGGGAAAAAAGGAAGAATGGGGGAACTACAGGTCAGTCAGTCTCACCTCTGGGCGTGGCAAGATCATGGAGCAGATTGTCCTGGAAACTATGCTAAGGTACATGGAAAACAGAGGTGATTGGTGATAGTCGTTGAGTACCTCAGCCTTCTCCATGCCCTGGGTAACCAGGTCTCCTGTATCCTGTATTCCTGAGAGGACCCATATTTTCCCTAGTCTTTCCTTTATCACCAACGTATGTATAGAAGCTTTTTTTGTTACCCTTGGACATCATCTCTTAAGAAACAAGGCTTTTCTAGGTAGTAAAAGATGTTAGGAAACAACATTCATCAACATAGCACCGGAGAATCATCAGCATCGCTGTACAGCACATATATCCCATGTACAGCACGTATATCCCATGGACAGCATATTTGTACAGTGATGGAGAAAAAATACACTTGTGATCAGCTGTACAATCCTTTTTAACAGTTATCTTTGTACTGGTTTTGGCTGGGGTAGAGTTAATTTTCTTCATAGTACCTAGTATGGGGTTGTGTTTTGGATTTGTGCTGAAAATAACACTGATAAAATACAGGGATGTTTTAGCTATTGCTGAACAGGGCTTGCACAGAGTCAAGGCCTTTTCTGCTTCTCACCCCACCCCACCAGCAAGGAGGTTGGGGGTGCACAAGAAACTGGGAGAGGACACAGCCAGGACAGTTGATCCCAACTGACCACAGGGATATTCCAGACCATATGACATCATTCTCAGCATATAAAGTGGGGGGGAAGAAGAAGGAAGAGGGGGACATATGGAGTGATGGTGTTTGTCTTCCCAAGTCGCCATTACACGTGATGGGACCCTGCTCTCCTGGAGGAGGTTGAACACCTGCCTGCCCATGGGAAGGGCTGAATGAATTCCTTGTTTTGTTTTGCTTGTGTGTACGGCTTTTGCTTTCCCTGTTAAACTGTCTTTATCTCAACCCACGAGTTTTCTCACTTTTAACTCTTCTGTTTCTCTCCTTCATCCCAACACAAGAGGAGTGAGTGAGCGGCTGTGTGGTGCATAGCTGTTGGCTGGGGTAAAACCACAACAATCTTTCAGGATCATTTTTTAAAGTCAAACTAATGGATTTATTTGTCTTGCTTCCTCTTGTTTCTTTCAAGCAACACAAGTCTTCGCTCAACTAGGAAATGCTCAAGAAAACCCAGGAATATGAGGCCAAATTTCTGACCCAAATAAAAACAATATATGGAATTTTATAAATGTGTTTCCATTCCATCTTCCAATTTGCATTATTCTAACCCTACACTGAAGCTCTTTTTAAAACTAATTAGTAAAGAAGTTTTATAAATTGTGACTTCCTCAATGATGCATTCCTTTGTGGTTTTTGTTTATTTGGGTGGGGTGGTGGTGGGGTGGGTGTTTAAGCTTTAAAACTCTTTTTAGCACAATAGTTAACCAAGCATATTGTCTCTCCTGTAAGAAACCAAGTGAACTCATTTTAAGACAACAAATTGCATATCAAGCTTCCATATTTTCAAACTTTTTTTTTTTAAAATACGCATACACAAAACAGATGAAATGCACACAGTTCTCCCGAGGAACAATTCTTCCAACTACTTCAAACCTTACTTGAGTCTTTGGTAGTTTTTCGTAAGATGCTCAGTAGAAGACTGTAAGCAAGATAAAAAACAGTCCAGTACAAAGACAGAGTACAATATTGCCTGAAAAAAATAGCTTCATTGGCTGTATATGCCAATTTCCCTAATATGAACTTGAAAATGCAACTACCACAGCTTGAAACATCTCACATCCGTGGGCACACAGGACAGCAACCACCACAGACTATGTCTTATTGTGGATCTGAGAAAAGAACTACAGATAGCATCAACCTCTATGGATAAAGCAATAAGACTAGAAGCATTCCTTCAACTCATTGTTCCAGCAATGGCAATTTTCATCATTTCTCAAATGGCAGAAAATTTCCCATCGTTGATTTATGGATGCTTAAACACACTATACAATAAAGTTAAATCATTAGATAAAACATAATGATATGATTCTTATACCTTTGCATTCATAACTTCTATAATTTTTTCCCAACTTCTATAATTTTTTCTCAGCAATATACCTCCCTCTCTCCTTTGAATTATCAGTTATAATTTCTTCTCACATGATAAATAAGGTAAGGTATTGGAGACTGTGGAAAAAAAACCCCCACTGCTGATGGAGAAAACCAAGAGTCAGCACAACTGACTGACGTAGCTGATAAGACCATAGATTTTACCTTTCTGACTAATCGAAGTGCTTGCGTTCTTTCTACTTCATTACTCTGTTGTATGTCAATACACCTAAAATAGTTAAAAACCATAAATAACAGTTAAGGTGAAAACTATTGTTATTAACATCTCCCATTAATATTTATGCAATCAAATAAACAGAGGAATATTATGATTGTTTACAAATTCTGCCTTTCAGTAAGCACGCTCATTATGATTGGTCAGTTAGCTTAATTTAATATTTTTTCCCAGTTATCTTTGTTATAAATGGCTAGAACCTTCTCAAACATGCAAGGACAAAGCATAACAGCTTCAGTAAATATTTTCTGAGTTAACTGCATTTGCCATTTCAAAAGAAACTAAACAAAGTATTTGCAATGTTTCACATCAAGTTTTGTGTGTTCTCAGAGCAGAAAAGTCCTTTTGCTCCAACAAAATTTAACAGCACACTGAAGTTTATACTATGTGTGTGCATATTTATAAACCGAAACACACACACACACACATATAGATCAGTATATTAAATCCAACAAGATTTTAAGAAAGAAAGCACTAGAAATTATAATATTTAGATCTACTCATGATACTGATCTTATTATCTCATTATTAACTTGCCCTTTGGTATTCTTGTGTCACGGGTTCTTCTTAAATTACAAATTCTCAGGCATGAACTACTTTTTTTCCCCTGACTTTGTACTAGAGGCTCCAAAGCACTATGATAATACAAAGAATCATGTAGTAGGTTTCTGTGGCTGGGTTTTGGTACTGGCAGGGGCTACAGGGGTGGCTTCTGTTAGAAGCTGCTAGAAGCTTCCCCTGTCCCCTGGAGCCAATGCCAGCTGGCTCCAGGACGGACTTCCTGCTACCAGCCATAAAACAAACTTAAGACAAAATATTACTGAGGTTTCAACCTACTAATAGCACCACAGATTAATTTATGATTGGTGGCATTTACTATTCAAAAAACCCTATAATTTGTCTAATTTTTAAATTACTTGTATATCATATATTGGGACAGTATTTTATTTGGATTAGCTGGTGTGATGTATTATCCCTCTATTTTTAAAGAGGGAAATTATTCACATTGAAGAAAAAATACTTTTATAAAGCTACATATCAAAAATGTAAGAGGATATGAAAACACCTTTTCTCCCCTGTCTCAACCATGAAAAAACAAGTGATTTACATTTTACAACAGGGAATGAAGGGAAAATTACCTGACTATCAAGTAATCCACTTTCAACTTTAGCATTTCTGGAGAATACTGGAATTTCAAATGAGATAGCGGAGGGCTCGCAATCCTGCTGCTCGCACTTTTTTGCTTCATTTAGTAATACTAACCGCAGACTACAATGAAGAAAAAAAGGGGAACAAATAATTATTTAGCAGCAAGTAGACCTCACTATCTGACATGCAGCTACTAACTACTAATTCAAAATAAAAAGTTGGATTTTTAAAGATAAATATTCTGCATTAATTTTCTGTCTTTGAAATGTTCGTCTGTACAGCCTAGAAGGCAAACCTTCACTCTGCCAACAGATGTAGACAACACATTACTCTGAAAAAGCCACAAACCTTCCTTTTTTTTTTCTTTTAAAGAACAGTTTCTATATCCCTGAAACGATGTATGACCAAGACTTGTATATGACTTGCTATTTGACAAAACAGCTGAGCACAGTATTAATCCTGAAAAGGTCTTCTATATTAGTTACAATTTTCAAGAAAATTACCAGTGGAGAGTATTTCCTCCTCTGCTAGACTGGTAATCCATAAGCATGAGTGCTTAAAACAATGTCTTGACACCTAACAGAGACAAATTTGCATCTTAAGTAATTATATGCACCACTTACTAAAGATGTTATAGCACCAATATGTCTACATGAAACGTAAAAGAGTCATAACTTAAGTGGCCTCACACAGTACAGATTTCTACAGATTTCATTTCAACTTATAACCCAAACATATTTCTTTTTAGACAGATTTTGAAAGCATTTTGCTTGCACCAAGATGAACTTTCTGAAACATAACTGTCATCATAATGTATTTTCCTAAATTTACCAGCTAAGTAAAAAGAAAGGAGATTGTGAAGACCTCCCGAGATGGAGTTTGAAAGTATTAAGTGACACACTGTCCTTTTGAAGGTTCTCAAAAGATTTGACCCTCTTGCTACACAGGAAGAAAACAAACCAAATACCAAACCACCACTACAACAACAAAACCCCACAACAATAAAAAACCCCTCAAAATGAACAAAAAGAAAAAAAAAAACCACCACCATCCCCCTGAAAACCCACGAGACACCAAAATAACCCCAACTCTCAGCCACATATTTTAGTAGGGTCATTTTATCGGACATCTTAGAATGTAAATACTTCAGCCAGTGAGACTGAATTTCAACCCATACAAATTGATTTTTTCTTTCTTTCTTTTCTTATTCTAGGATGGTCATGCATGGTAATCAGGTATTCCAAGGTCAAAATCTTCTGAATCTTTTTGCAGATCAACCAGCCTGTGTAAGTCACTATAACAAGAACCTACTTCCAGGCAATGTCTAGACAAAGTAGAAAGGCTATAACACTATATGCAAATAAAGATGAACTGATTATTACTTTCCGCATGAAGTAGGGATTTACTTCAGGAAGACCATCACTGCTGCAATATCAAATATAATTCTTCACAGAAAAAGAGTGACACTAATTGTCTGTCTATTTCTAGTTTAAACTGAGTTGGAAGCAAAAAAAACCCAGATTCTCAATATTGTGAGGTTAAGAAAAATTCTTCCTCTAGAAAAACTGAACTAGGAGAGATTAATTTCCAAGTCATTCAAGAAAAGCAGAGAGAAGGAAAGACAAGTAACTCTTTGACTGTGTTGAGTAGATAATAGGAATTCTTTAGATCCAGTCAGGTAATTGAGAAAATTCTGAATTTTGCTTTTATGGACAAAGCACCTCAACACATTACTAAAAGACCTCAAAAGTTTGAGGCCTTACCAACAATCCATTTTCTTAGTGGCTCGAGGCTTCCTCTTATCTATCAATGGTATGGTGCCCTGGGAACCAGGAAGACCCATTTACACTGGGAACAACAACAAAATGTGTTACTATTATCTCCATCTACTGGAAGGAAGAAACTATAATCAGGCACCTGGACTAATGTATTGGGTCTGGCTGAGCTGGAGTTCATTTCCCTATAGTAGCCCTCACAGTGCTGTGCTTTGTGTTGGTAGCTAGAAGGGTGTTGAGAACACACCAGTGTTTTGGCTACTGCTGAGCACAACATCAGCACTGTAACATTCCTTCCCCTTCAGGGCAAGATCCTGGGACAAAAGTAGGTCAGCTGACCCAAACTGACCAAAGGGATATTCCATACCATATGATGTCAGCTCAGATATAAAAGTTAAGGCAAGGAGCAGGAAGGGGGGCATTCGTTGTTTCCAATGGTCGCCTGCTAAGAAACCATTATGTGTTGCTGAAGCCCTGCTTCCTGGGAAGTGGACTGTCATAGTTCCGATTTTAGCAAGGAATTTTTCTTTCCCTTCCCCCTGCCATGTGTACTCTGTGTATAAGCCATCAGGTAACTATCAAGTGAACAAAAGAATCAGCCTGGTCCACTAATGGCTGAGAGATCAGTCTCCTAGGAAACAGGTAGATGAAGGATCTAAAGTCTACTTTTTTTTTCTCTCGTCTCCGGGGCAATGGGGGAGGAGGAATTTTAGTGGGATGGGGGTGTGGTTGGCACGCAGGTTGGGAGGAGAGGCTGGTGTGCTGGTAGGGCTCAGGACCTGCTGCGAACTGCAGACGCTGCCTGGGTTTTGTTTTCCTGTCGGAGGGGAGTTTGCTGCTGCTCTCTGCTCAGCTGTTGTGGGCTACAGGCTCTGCTTAAAGTGAACTCTAACCAGTTGAAGTTCGTGAGTTTTCTTCCATTGGGAGAACTTTCTGTTTGATTGTTGTTTGTTTTTTTTTTTATTTTATTTCCTTTCCCTTCCCCCCCCCCTTCTTTTACCCAGTGTGGGAAGGGGAATCAAGGATTTTTTGGTTTTTTCTCTGATATACCCTGGGGGTGTTGTTTTTTTTCCCTTCCCCCAACCCACGTGGCAGTAACCAGGGATCTCACAGCGCTGCCTGGTGATGGGCACTGGACATTACAAGTTCTGCTCCTCCAGTGATCCAACAATGCCACCTGGTGACTACTATAGGACACTACAAGTTTTTCATCTCCAGTGACCTGACGGTGCCCCCTGCTGACTGTGGTTGGAATTGCACCAAAGGGTACAAAAATTGAACTGTTTAATTTTCCTTTTGCCGGTTTATTGGTTTTGTTCTTGAAGGGGATAGTGGGTATAGGAGTATTGCTTGGTAGTTTTACTTGGGTTTTTTTTCCGTGTTTCTGTTAATACACACATACCTTTTAATAAAGGGTTGTTATTTTTCCCTTTTCCATAATTTGTTTTCCTTCAATTGGAACCTCTTAATTTTGGATTTATAATTGCTTAGAAAGAGAAGTTTGGGTCTTTTCTCCTAACTCATCCTCAGCAAAAGACCCTTGTCTCATTTAAAGTGGGACATGGACGGACATTGCTGCTGATGGGAAGTAGAGCATAAACCTTGTTAGTTTTCGCTTCACTTTTGCACATGCAAGCTTTTGCTTTGCTTTCGCTTTAGTAAACTGCCTTATCTCAACCCACAAGTCGTTTTCCATCTTATCCTCTCTCCCCTTTCCAGCTGGGAAGGGGACTGATAGAGTGGTTGGTTGGGTACCTGGCATCCAGCCAAGGTCAACCCACTACAACTAACAAAATACTAAAAAAAGAATGAGTTCTAAAAACCAGATCTTTAACTTGAGAATAATTGCAATTACTGCAGGCTACTATTGCAGACATTGGCAGACTACAGACAACTGTCTTTAGTTTGGATAAACATTCTATCAAGATTACTGATCCCAAACCCTAGAACTTATAGGAAATCTAGAATTATTCTTGAAATCATTGATCCCCTTATAGTTCAATGCTTTAAGGTTAGCCATTCATACTTCACAAATGCAGAAAACTCGCACAGTATTTTTTGCATCCAAATAACTTTTTTTGTTTTCAAAGAAAACCAAGTTTGTTCGGTAGAACAAAAAGTTTTCCCTATGGAAATTAGGATAATGTTGAGAACATCAGCAGAGCAAATTACAGAACTTGCATGTTATTTCCAAAGAAATGTGTGTACTTAGCCTACCTCAAGGTCATTTCCTTAATTAATAAGTTCAGTATTTGCAGTTTACTCAGAGTAGCTATACAGCAAAATAACCTGCAAACAGAATACTACTGCAGAATGGCTATAACCCTGCAGGGTAGAATTTTTAAAATTGTTTTCATAAAAACAATCCGTCCTATAAATATTTCTAAAGAACCAACCAGCACAATTACAGTTGTTAACATCTGAGTATTAGAAATGCTTGAACCTGAAAATTATCCCTATAGTAGAATAATCTACATATATGCATAAAAAACTTGCTTCTCATGTACATACACAGAGGAATCACTGGACTCACCAAAGTAATGTTGCTGACCAAGATAATTTTCTTGCTATCTGTCTTTAATTTTGAAGTTATACTCTTAAGTGATGTTTAGTCCCATCATAAAACACTATAATAGATTGCATAAATAAGACCAGAAGAAAATAATCTAATAAAACTCACAGAAAAATACAGATTCACAAAAACACTTATCAGCATGTTTTTAGCTTTGGCAAGGAAAATATTTCCACAAGAAAAAGTATACAAGTTTTTCCAAAATTTTACTTAGAGCAACTAGCTTTTCGAAGTTTTGTTTCTTAAGTCAGATAACGAAATTGAAAGAACAGTAAAACATATTCAATACTAGATCTTAGCTGGTTTTGTCACCAATGTTGAACCTCAGGACAAATTTACCCATGCCTGTGCAAAATCACAGAAGTTATGCAAATAAACACATACTTACTTTTGACTGTAAGAAATGGCAATAAAATATAGGAAAATTCCCCTTGAAAGTACGTACATGGGGTGTTTTAACAGCAAGAAAAGTGATGTTACAAAGATATATATTCACACCAAGATAGCATAAAATGTTTAAATCCTTGTTCTACATTGTTGTGGTTTAACCCCAGCAAGCAACTAAGTACCATACAACCACTCGCTCACCCTCCCCTTCCCAGTGGGATGGGGAGGAGAATCAGGAAAAAGGTAAAACACGTGGGTTGAGATACAGAACTGTTTGACGATTGAATAATAACAATAATAATAGTAATGGTAATAAAAAGGGATATAACAGAAAGAGAGAGAGGAAGGAATAAAACCCAAGAGAAACAAACAATGCACAATACAGTTGCTCATCATGCACTGATCGATGCCCAGCCCATCCCTGAGCAGCGATTGGCCCCTCCCGGTCAACTGCCCACAGTTTATATACTGGGCATGACGTTCGACCGAATGAAATATCCCTTTGGCTAGTTTGGGTCACCTGTCCTGGTCATGCTCCCTCTTGGCTTCTTGTGCAGCTCCTCCCTGGCAGAGCCTGAGACACTGAAAAACCCTTAACACAGGGTAAACACTGTCCAGCAACAACCAAAGCATTGGTGTGTTATTGGCATTGAGCCTGGCGTCAGTACCTGAGGACAGTGTGAGTGGTGTCTGTGTACGATGTGAGCAGGTGAATGATTTGCTGTGCCTGGTGACAGAACTCAAGGAAGAGGTAGAGAGGCTAAGAAACATTAGGGAAACGAAAGGGAAATTGATTGGTGGAGTCGTACCCCTTCCCAAAGGAAGTCCATCAGGAGATGATGAAGGCCTGCCCCTCCTGCCATTAGGCAGATGGAGCAAACCAAGTAGATGGGGGGAATGGAAACAGGTCCCTGATTGGAGAGGTAAAAGAATCCCCTCCCAACCCCCATCACCTCCTCGGGTGCCCTTAAAGAACAGGTTTGAGGCCCTGGACCCAAAGAATCATGTAGATGACAGTCAGGAGGAAGATCTGTCTGGAGGGTCTCCTGGTTTCACCCTGTCTACCAGATGGATTACAACCACAGTTATAAAGAAAAAGAGAAGGGTAGTTGTAGTAGGTAACTCCCTTCTGAGGGGAACTGAGGGCCCTATATGTCAACCAGACCCATCCCACAGGGAGGTCTGCTGCCTTCCCAGGGCCCGGGTGAGGGATATTAGTAGGAGACTCCCTGAGCTAATTTGACCCTCAGATTATTACCCACTGTTGGTAGTACAGGCCAGCAGAGATGACATTAATGGAAGAAGTGCCAGGGTGATTAAAAAGGATTTCAAGGCACTGGGTAGATTAGTTAATGGGACAGGAACACAGGTGGTGTTCGTCTCTATTCCTGCAGTAACAGGGATGAATGAGGAGAGGAGTAGGAAAACCCATCTCATCAATAGGTGGCTAAAGGATTGGAGTCACCAGCAGAATTTTGGGTTTTTTGACCATGGGAAAAATTCCATGGTACCTAGTCTCCTCAAATCAGATGGGCTTCATCTATCTAGCAAGGGCAAAAGGACTATAGCCCATAAGTTGGCAGGGCTGATCAGGAGGGCTTTAAACTAGGTTTGAAGGGGGAAGGGATTGAAACCGGGCTCTCCAGAGATGAGCCTAAGGGTGGAAAGCCCACGTCAAGAGTGAAACCAGCAGCCCAGTTGAAGTGCATGTACACCAATGCACGCAGTATGGATAACAAACACGAGGAGCTGGAAACCATTGTGCAGCAAGAAAGCTATGATGTAGTCGCCATCATGGAAACATGGTGGGATGACTTGCATGACTGGAGTGCTGCCATGGATGGTTACAAGCTCTTCAGAAGGGACAGGCAAGGCAGGAGAGGTGGAGGGGTGGCTCTGTATGTTAGAGAGTCTCTTGACTCTGTAGAACTTGAAGTCAGTAACGATAAGGTTGAGTGCCTGTGGATCAGAATCAAGGGGAAGGCCAACAAGGCTGATATCCTGGTGGGAGTCTGTTACAGACCACCCAACCACGATGATGAGGGTGATGAATTTTTCTACATGCAGCTGGCGGATGTCTCAAAATCAGCAGCCCTTGTTCTCATGGGTGACTAACCTGCCGGATGTCTGCTGGGAACTCTACATGGTGGAGAAGAGACAGTCTAGGAGATTCCTGGAGTGTATAGAGGATGATTTCCTGCTCCAGTTGGTAAATGAGTCGACCAGTGATGGGGCCCCGCTAGAACTTCTGTTCACAGAGAGGGTCTACTGAGAGATGTGGTGGTCGGAGGCCATCTAGGGCACTGTGACCATGAAATAATAGAGTTTTTAATACTCAGGGATGCATAGAGGGTCATCAATAAAACCTCTATGCTGGACTTGGGGAGGGCAGATTTGGGCCTTTTCAGAAGACTAGTTCAGAGTGTACCCTGGGAAACTACCCTTGAAAACAAAGGTGTCCAGGAGGGATATACATGCTTCAAGAAGGAAGTCCTGACCATACAGGAACAGGTTCTCCCAGTCTGCCGAAAGGCAAGCAGATGGGGAAAATGACCCGTCTGGCTGAACAGGGAGATTTTAAAGGAAATTAGGGTAAAAAAGAGAGCCTACCGATTATGGAAAAAGGACTGGCTTCTCAGGAAGAGTTTAGAATATAGTTAGGTCTTGCTGAAAGAAAATCAGAGAGACGAAGGCAAAATTTGAACTTGATCTTACCACTTCTGTTAGGGATAACAAAAAGTCTTTCTACAGATACATCAGTAGCAAAAGGAGGGACCTCCATTCTTTATTGGACATGGGTGGGAACATAGTTATCAAAGATGAGCAAAAGGTTGAGGTGTCTAACACCTTCTTTACCTCAGTCTTCAACAGTAAGACAGGTTGTCCTGAGGACAGATGGCTTCTGGAGCTTGTAGACAGGGATATGAAGCTGAATAGCCCCCTTGTAATCAAGGAGGAAACAGTTAGCAACCTGCTGAGCCACTTGGATCCTCACAAGTCTATCGGACCAGATCGGATTCACCCTCGGGTGATGAGGGAGCTGGCAGAAGAGATTTTCAAGCCGCTCTCCATCATTTACCAACAGTCCTGGGTCACTGGGGAGGTCCCAGATGATAGGAAGTTGGTGAATGTCAAACCATTTCAAAAAAAGAGTTGGAAGGTGAACCCAGGAAACTACAGGCCTATCAGCCTGACCTCAGTGCCTGGAAAGGTTATGGAGCAGATCACACAGCACCTACAGGATGGACAAGGGATCAGAGCCAGCCAGCATGGGTTTAGGAAGGGCAGGTCCTGTGTGACCAACCTGATCTCCTTTTATGATCAGGTGACCCGCCTGGTGGATGAGGGCAAGGCTGTGGATGTCGTCTACCTGGACTTCAGCAAAGCCTTTGACACCGTCTCCCATAATATACTCCTGAAAAAACTGGTAACCCACGGTTTGGACAGGGGCACTCTCTGCTGGGTTAAGAACTGGTTGGAGGGTCAGGCCCAGAGAGTGCTGGTGAATGGGGCTGCATCCAACTGGTGGTCAGTCACTAGTGGTGTCCCCCAGGGATCAGTGCTGGGCCCAGTTCTGTTTAGTATCTTTATCGATGATTTAGATGAGGGGATTGAGTCCATCATTAGCAAATTTACAGATGACACCAAGTTGGGAGGGAGTGTCGACCTGCTCAAAGGCAGGAGGGCTCTGCAGAGGGACCCAGATAGGTTGGAGAGTTGAGTCAATTCCAACAGGATGAAGTTCAACAAGGCCAATTGCTGGGTCCTGCATTTTGGTCACAACAACCCCCTGCAGCACTACAGACTGGGGACAGAGTGGTGGGAGAGCAGTCAGGTGGAAAGGGATCTGGGGGTGCTGATTGACAGGAAGCTGAACATGAACCAGTAGTGTGCCCAGGTGGCCAAGAAGGCCAATGGCATCCTGGCCTGCATCAAGAACAGTGTGGTCAGCAGGAGCAGGGAAGTGATTTTTCTGCTGTACTTAGCTCTGGTGAGACCACACCTTGAGTACTGTGTCCAGTTCTGGACCCCTCAGTTCAGGAAAGACATTGAGGTGCTGGAACAGGTCGGGGTTGGTGAAGGGACTTGAGCACAAGTCCTATGAGGAGAGGCTGAGGGAGCTGGGGTTGTTTAGTCTGGAGAAGAGGAGGCTCAGGGGAGACCTCATCACTCTCTACAACTACCTGAAAGGAGGGTGTAGCCAGGTGGGGGTCGGTCTCTTCTCCCAGGCAATCAGCAGTAGGACAAGAGGGCACGGGCTTAAACTCTGCCAGTGGAGGTTTAGGTTGGATATTAGAAAGAAGTTCTTTACAGAGAGAGTGATTAGGCATTGGAATGGCCTGCCCAGAGAGGTGGTGGATTCACCATCCCTGGAAGTTTTTAAGATAAGGCTGGATGGGGCACTGAGTGCCATGATCTAGTAATCACAGTGGGGTTGGATCAAGGGTTGGACTTGATGATCTCGGAGGTCTCTTCCAACCCAGTTAATTCTATGATTCTATGATTATTTAAATATGCTTTTAGGTTCAAAAAGGTATGAAGGATCTCTCAGAAGCTAACAGTAGAATAAACCTTCCATAATAAAGGATTTTAAATGAATACTTCAAACACAAAAGATAGTTTATACTAGGTAAATGCAATTGTACAGTTCCTTCTCATTTTCAGTAATTTATCATTTACTACTTCTCATGGCGCGGGAGGGGAACCTCGAACAAAATAACCATGATGTTTTAGTATTACTTGGCAAACGTCAGGAAACTTCAAGGCACTTGCCTTATGTAGCTGGCCATATAAATGAAGGATAGGTAAATTTAGTCAACTTACAGGAGCCAAAGGCACTTACTGAGCTTGTGAACTGCTGCGATGACTGAAGATGTCATTTACCGTTTATTAGAGATCAAATCCTCAAACAGTTTTCAGGTCAAAATTCAGGTTCGTTTAAATAGTGATACAGGTAGTTTGAAAGAAACAAGATTATTTTTGTCCAATACAGACAAGGCAGTACTTCACAAGCCTTTTTGCCTACAAAATTGCAGTTTCAGGTATTAGTTGTTGAGTAGTAGATGATGAGAAAAAATTCCAAGTCTGCCACAATTGCAATTCAGAACAAAACATAACTTTCTATAGCCTGAGTATCATCAGAACTGAGAACTCTAATTTCTTGGGGCAGAAAACTTAGGATACGACAACACCTGTTAAAGCAAGAATAATCCCCGTTCTACAACCAAAGAGCCAAAAATATGAACATGAAAGTTTCTACTAATAAGAAGTACTAGCTAAAATTTGATAAACGAAATGCAAGTTTTTGTGAAATATCACACATATAGCATACTTTGCACAGTAAGCATGAGTGTTGCAATGACTTGAGTGTCACTAGTAAAAACTCCTCATGAATGGAATGATGAAAATGGAGTTACATCTCCTAGACATGCAAATGTCAAAATACATATTTGCCTTACAGTATCATTCTTGCAGATAAAGTAAGAAGCTCTGTTGACTGATGACCACCATTATTTTAATCAATTTTATATAAAGTTATTTAACTTCTGCATAAAATCCTTGAGTCTGGTTCAGTAATTTTTAAAGGGTGTTCTCCTTAATAAATAGGAGGATACCTCCCCACTCACTTAAAAATGTAGTCCTCTTTCAAGGAAAGAAATATAAACCTCAGATATCCCCGAATTAATAGAAAACTTAATCCACAATCTCTGTCACAAAACTCCATGTTAACATGGATAAAAACATTTTACTTCCTCTGACTAAAAAAGTAGAACAGTATTTCTTCCAAATGTGAGAGTTGCTCAGTCTTTGAAAGAAAAGTTTGAAGCAGTGGGGAGCAACCACTTAGACTGGTGCTGACATTTTCTTTTAAGTATAATGAAATGCCTAGCAGGAGTGTTAAGTTTTATAGATTTTTCTGTATTATTTTATCAGAAATATGTTATAAAATTTTCTTCAAAGTTACTTTCCCTGCCCATAGGAGAAATATCCTAGATAAGTAGTAGCCTTTCAAATGGATCATAAAATGCAAGAATTTACAGACAAATCAAGTTCATCACCATCAATATAATTCCAAGACAGGATACAAACATCCTCGACTCCTAGCACATGTAACGTCACAAAACTTCACCATCTTCCCCACACTCCCATCTCACAAAGGAGGAACTGAGACTATATCAACTCATGGTAGAAGACCAGAGTGCAAAAAGGAAATACAACCATCTCCCCCAAGCTCCCAGTTTTCACTCTTAACCACTGCAATGAAAAAAACATACAGAACTGTCCAAACCACAAAGAAGACAATACAGTTTTCAAATTTTATTCTATTTTCATAACTGCATTTACAGTTCACACAAAAAGACCTCTCCAATATGGGTCCATTTCCTACATAGTATACTTGAGATTGGTTTATATTATGGGGAAGCATTTCAAAAGTACATACACTACTCTCGACGTCTAAGCATAAATCTTCATTTTCCACGACTGCATTCTCGCAGATGTATCTTAGCTGTTCCTTAGGGATACAAGTTTCCGTACTGATTGACTGCCATTTGTTCTTGGAGTAGTCATAGTGTGCCCATACGTTATGACTTATGGGCCGAACTATGACATTCTGGTGTATGGTTCCTAAGGTTATGACGGGAAAAATAATTCTCTCTTTGGTAGCACTGATAGTCAGTACATAGGCTTCAATTTTTTCAGTTTGTGGATTATAGGTAAAATTTACTAGTTGCCACCATGCTTGATAATTCTTTTCAAATTGGGTGGTGGAATTGTTTCTGGCTATTATTTCTTTTATTTCTTGAGGTAGTATCCCTGATGTTCCTTCTCTTAGTATTCCTGCAGCCACTGTTTGTACCCATTGTTGTGTTTGTATGCACTGGAAGGCAAGTGCAATTTTTTTGTTAGTTTTACCAATATAGTTAGTAATTTTAAGGAAATCCTCAGAGGTATGGTTGGCTACTTGTCGCAGTTTGTAGTCGGGGAGGGGAGCTGACCAACTCGGGGTTCGTTGCTCTCTTGTGATCTAAAATAGAGAGTGCAACAGGTTGCGCGGTAAGCATACTGTATCTCACTACGTAAGGAGGAGATAAGACGCAGGCACAGTGCGAGCAACAGGCAAGGCTGATCCAACTTTATTAAGAAAATGGAGGGTTTAAATAGGGTTTGGGATGGAAGGGATGAGAACTTGGGTGGAGGAAGGGAGGAGCATGCAAATCCTCTTACAATAATAGGGTAACAGGTTATACATAATCATAAAGAGGTTGAACAGGGTGGTAACTGGGGAGTGGCTTTGGGCTAGAGCCCGCCAAACACTTTGGTTGTTACCTCACGGCAGTTCAACCAGAGGGAAAACTGTTACTATGCCTGCTTGACAAGAAGTCCATGAAAAAGGAACATAAGATGGAGAACAAACCTACGTGTAGGTTTATCTCACTTAAATCACAGTATTAAAGTCCCAGGTGGCGATTTTCCAGGTTTTGACTCATCCAGCTGATCTTTCTCCGCAAATACTGCTTTCCATTCATTGTAAGATGACTTGTTCTCACTCTCAGGTGACTCACAATCCCCAACCGCTACTAGGGTCAATAATTGAACTGCTAGTGACTGTGTTTCAGCTAGAGTAAGCATGGATGAGCTTAAAGGAACTTTGAGTTCTCCCAGGTTGGATGTGACAGCACTTTGTTTATTTACTAGTACTTCTTGGTCTATTGTGTTTAGTACTCCTAAGCCCGTGCCGAGCCACCCAGTTGCATCTCTCCGCATGTGTCGTAGGTGTGATCTGGCAGCCAGCCATGCCTTCCAGCCCTTGAGGTTTTGCTGTATGAAAGGCTGACAGTCTTTTTGTATGTGTGTTATGTTTATCTGGACATTTACTTGGATTTTCTTCAGTGAATATGTGGGATCTAATAGTAACTTTAGATCGTTGGATTGTCTCACTACATGGGGTCCTATAAAAGTCAGATTATGTACTCCCTTGTAATTTGGAACAGGAGTTGTGGTTTTGTCAGTTACTCTTTCAGGTGGCTTGGTAGTGGGCCTTGCTTCGAGTTTGATAATAAATATTTCAGAAATACCCCTATTTTCGCTTACCCAAGTGCACTGAACTGACACTGATTGATCTAGTAATATTTTTGTTGCACATTCGGCTTTGTGTTGTTCGTTCTCTTTTATATTGTCTTTTCAGCACGAAATTGGACCCTTTCTTTTATGCCAAATATTATTATCTATCTGACTAAATGTAAGTGATTGGTTGGTCAAGAACTTCACTACCAGTTCGATCTGTTTAGTCTTTTGTGTTAAGGTATGAACACCTCTGCACCCTATTTGTATTTCTTCATTCAATTTTCCTAATACAGTGCTTAATGATTTTGGAGTTTTAATCCAGTCCTGTTGTGTGTATGATTTGTTATTGTGTAGGACTTAAATGGCTAAGCCTGGCTTAGGCCCTGGGTCTTCTGAGGAATGTACCCCAGTCCAAATTAATGATTCGATAACTTGTGCATTTGACCATGGCCATTCCATGGTAAGGTTTTGTGCTGAAGTTATACTTATCAAGAGTCCAAGGAACAATGCCGGAGTCTGCCAGTCCATGGTAGTGGGTTCCTTCAGGAATTTCCTTGGTGGTTTTCTGGAGCCTTCTTGACTCAGGAGTAATGGATCCAAGCAGGTCGTTCTTTAATCCGGATTGCAGTGAAGGTGGTCAACAGTACCTGGAACGGTCCTTCCCACTTTTCTTGCAGAGGTTTTCCTAAAAGATTCTGAACATATACCCAATCACCTGGATGAAACAGATGCAATTTACAGTCATGTTGTTTGGGTTGGTGGTCTATTACCACTGTGGCATTTTTATCAAAATGTTTTCCTACCGCTATTGCATAATCATATATGTATTGATTGCCTATCTGATCTACAGCTTCGCTGTTTACAACCTTCACTGCATAAGGTCTACCATACAGGATTTCGAATGGACTCAGCTTTTCTTTTGAACGAGACTTCACTCTCAGCCTAATCAGAGCAATAGGCAAAGCCTGGTACCACTGCAAATTGCTTTCTTGGCATATTTGTTGTTTGATGAGATGATTCATTTTCTCTACTTGCCCACTAGCCTAGGGCCTGTAAGGTGTATGCAATTGCCATTTGATTTGCAATGTCTTACTTATTGCTTTTACAACTTTGGCACAAAAGTGTGAGCCTCTGTCTGAGGAGATGCTTTTAGGTACCCCAAATCGCGGTATGATTTAATTTAGCAGAGTTTTGGTTACTTCTCTTTCTTTATTTGTCCTGCATGGGAATGCTTCAGGCCACCCAGAAAATGTGTCTGTCAAAACAAGGAGGTATCTATACCCCCCCTTTCTTGGAAGTTCAGAGAAATCAATTTGCCACACTTCTCCTGGGAACTTTCCTCTGTTAATTGCCCCTTTCTGTATTCTAGTCCCTGTGTTTGGATTATTTTTCAAACAACGTTCACATCGAGATGTAACTTGTTTTATTGTTGTGAAAAGTTTTGGTCTTGCTATTCTGGTTTTCAAGTATTGATAGAGGGGATCTAAGGCCCAGTGGGCCTTATCATGTTCTGTTTTTACAAATTACCAGATTAATTTCTCTGGTAGTACTAGCTGTCCTGTCTCTAACTGGCCCCACCCATTATCTAGCATCTTACCTTTGTTTCTTTGTATCCACCTGTGGTCTGAGTCTTGGAATTCTGGCTGAAAATTAGTATTTAATTCCTCTGGAACTAGGGCTGATATAACTACCTCATCAGTTCTTGAAGCAGCTACTTTAGCTTCTGCAATTACCTATTTCTGGAACGGTGTTACCTTTCAGGTGTCCCTTGCAGTGCATTATGACCATTTGTTTTGGGAGTTGGACGGCTTCCAACAACTGTAGGATTTCTTCAGCATGTTTTACAGCTTTTCCTTGGGTTGTCAGCAGTCCTCTCTCCTTCCAGATTTCTCCATGAGAATGTACAACGGAAAAAGCATATTTAGAATCTGTCCAAATGTTGATTCGCTGTCCTTCTGCTAGTTCAAGAGCTCGGGTCAGAGCTATCAGCTCTGCTTTTTGCGCTGAGGTTCCTGCAGGTAAAGGGTTTGATTCGATTACCTGTTCTGTTGTGGTTATTGCATAACCTGCCATTCTTACCCCATGTCTCATAAAGCTGCTGCCATCTGTGAACCAGTCTTCTGCATCTTCAAACGGCTCTTCTGTAAGGTCCGAATGACTGGAATACACAGCTTCAATGGTTTCTAGGCAGTCATGCTCGACGGGCTCTGCTGACATTCTTCCTTTTAGGAATGAGGCTGGGTTGACAACGTTAGTTACCTGAATGGTTATATCATCTGATTCAGCTAGGATTGCCTGATATTTCAGGAATCTGGAAGGTGACAACCAATGACCACCCTTCTGTTCCAATACTGCTGACACAGTATGGGATACTAGAACAGTCATTTTCTGGCCCATTGTAAGCTTTCTGGCTTCTTCTATGTTCATTATCACAGCAGCTACTGACCTCAAACAGGTAGGCCATCCCTTGCTTACTTCATCTAACTGTTTAGAGAAGTAGGCTACAGCTCTTTTGTGGGGTCCGAGTGTTTGAGTCAGGACAACCAAGACCATTCCCTGTCGTTCATGTGAGAATAGCCAGAATGGTTTTGTTACATCTGGGGCCTTCATCAATTCTTGTTTCAGTCTTTTAAAGGCTGTTTCTGCTTCCGGTGTCCAGACTAGAACACCTTTGGTTTCTTTTAGCAGTTCGCAAAGAGGTTTTGCAAGTATTCCATACTGGTATATCCATAAACGACACCAGCCTGTCATACCCAGAAAGGCTCGCAGATCTCTCACCGTTTCCAGTCTGGGCATCTGGCAGATGGCTTCTTTCCTCTCTGTTCTCAGAGATCGTTGTCCTCCGGAGATCTCGTATCCCAGGTATACCACTTTTTCTTGCACCAACTGGACCTTCTACTGAGAGACTTGATATCCATTTAGTCCCAAGGAATTCAACAATGCAATTGTCCATTCTATACATTTTTCCTCAGTTTCAGTTGCTATGAGTAAATCATCTACATATTGTAGAAGAACGCCCTCTCCCTGTGACCGTTCCCATTGTTCCAATTCCTTAGATAGTTGATTTCCAAATATTGTGGGACTATTTTTGTAACCTTGAGGTAAGACCCTCCAAGTCAACTGTGTTTTTCTACCTCTGCTGACAGACTCCCATTCAAAGGCAAAAATTTTCTGGTTTTCTGGGGCTAAGGTAAGGCAGAAGAATGCATCCTTTAAATCTAACACTGTAAACCAAATTAGGTTATTCTTTAATCTGACTACCACTGGATGCAGGGTTTTTGCGATTTCGTTTACTGCCCTTAAATCCTGTACCAGTCTGTAGGTTCCATTTGGTTTCTTAATTGGTAAAATTGGTGTATTGTATTCTGATTCGCATTCTATTAGTAATCCCAGTTCTAAAAATTTTTCTATTATGGGTTCAATTCCCTTCCTGTCTTCTAGTCTTAATGGGTATTGTTTTCTGTGTACTGGTTTTACTCCTGATTTTAATTCTATAACTACTGGGGTAGCTTGCTTTGATTTCCCAGGGATATCTGTGGCCCACACTAACAGGTAAGCTTCACTCATAATTTGTTCAACACTATGATTGGTTTTGGTTCTACACAGCTGATAGTCAGGCTTAGGGCCATTATAAGTTGTTCTTCGTTTACTTGAAATTCAAGTTTGTTTTTATCAAATTTTATTATAGCTCCCAAATTTTCTAGTAAGTCTCTACCTAGAAGGAGTTTTGGAGAATTAGGCAAATATAAGAATTGGTGAATTCCCATTTGTTTTTCAATTTTATATTTTAGGGGTTTCAAAAAGAAAGCTTTTTCTGATTGTCCTGTTGCTCCCACCACTTGAATAAATTCATCACTTTTTGGTACTAATTCTTGATTTAAAACTGAAAATGTAGCTCCAGTGTTGATTAAGAAATCTAATTCTTTTCACCTTCCCCTAGCTCAAATTTAACCAGTGGGTCTGCTAGGGACCAGCCCACTGGTCCACTTCAGTCACTACCTTGATGGGCAATGACAGAAAATTTCTCATTTTTCTCATTCTTTTTAGGGCACTCCCTTTTCCAGTGTCCCTTTTGAAAACAATATGCACACTGGTCTGACTCGATCTTCTTTTGCCAAGGAATGAAACCTTTTTCTTGCTGAGATTTGCTACGATCTTTACTGTTATTGCATGAATTTGAACCTGTGTGCTTCGAATTGTGTGCATCCATTGCTATGACTACAGCTTTGGCAAACTTTTTGTCTACTTTCTTCTTTTCTTCTTTCTCTCTGTTATTGTATACTTTCCAGGCTTCATTCATCAGCATTTCTAAGTCTTTATCTGCTGGGTGCTCTAATTTTTACAGTTTCTTTTTAATTTCTGGATTACTTTGCCCCATGAGTAATGCTAGTAATTGTTGTTTCCCAACCTCTGATGCGGGATCTAAGGGGGTGTATTGCCTCATGGCAGCTCTGACTCTCTAGAGGAAATCTGAGGGTGTTTCATCCCATCCCTGTCTCACGTCATACAAAGTGACCCAATTTATTGCTTTAGGAATTGCATTTCGCAAACCTAAGGCAATTAACTTTCTATACTGTACTAACAAGTCATATTGAACTGAATCATTTGGATCCCATTTCAGATTTTCTGCTGGAAATTTATCTCCACCATTCCCTGGTAACAGGGCAGCATGTGTTCTCCCTGTTTTTAACATAAGTTCTTTCTCTGTTTCTGTTAGCTCTGACAGCATGACATCTATATCTTCCCAATCTATATCTAAGTTTTTTGCAATCAATTCAAATCTTTTAGTGACCCCTTCTGGATTTTTCCTAAAACATTTGGCTTCTTCCCTCCAGTTGTTTAAGTCACTAGTCACCTTGACCCTTGATTGTTCCCCCACTATTGGCATTATTTGATGGAGGGGAGATATAGTATGCGCTCCCTTTGTTTTATCTTTAGCTTTACCCCCCTCTTTTTCTTTGGTCTTTCGTTCTGCAGCTCTAGTATGATATGAATGGCTTGTTCCCTCCTCGGGGTCATCTTTTCCTGGTGTTGGTGGGCTAATTTCTGCTTTATCCTCTCCTAGATCTGGCATTTCTTTCTCCTTTCCCTCCCCTTTTTCTTTCCCTTTCGGAGTGCTTTCTCTTTTCTTGAAGAAAGACTCCAAATGACTATCGCTGGTATCATCTTTTATTGGTGGGGGAAAGGGTTGAATTTCGCTGATACTGATCATACTTTCCTGGTCACTATCTCTCCTTAAATTAAGGCACCTCTGACCTATGTTGCATGCATCACAACAATGTTTTTTCTTTTTGTGATTTTTCTGATCCCGTTCTAATGCTAGAATAAGGGGGTCTTGGGATGCTACATTTATTCCACAGTCTTTTTGCCATTCTGGCTTGTTTCTTAAGGTGAAGAACATATCCGTGTACATAATTTCATTCCATCGCTCTGTTCTACGAAGAAACAGCATAAGCTGTAGGATGGTATTGTATTTTAAACTTCCCTGTGGAGGCCACCTTTCTCCATCATCTAATTTATACAAAGACCACCAATCAAGACAATATTTGAGAAGGGTCTTTTTGCTTAAGTTCCCCCCAGGGATTCCACCCAACTCTTTCCAATGCTTCAAAATACAGCGCAGGGGAGTCTGGGGGTTTACTTCTTTACTTTGTTGGCTCCCCATCCTATCTGGGTTTAAAGGGTCTCTAATGCGTTTCAATTTCAGCGAACAACACGCGTTACCGATTAAGGTCACAAGATGTCGCCACAGACCGTGCAATGCAAAACCCGATTCTGTTATCCTCACATACAGTCACAACACACCGGCACAAACAAACTACATATAGCAAACAGACCATATAATATCAAATGAGTTCAACACATGAACTACATATATCAAACAAGACAATACAATACACAATGGGCCCAAAATCCCTATCTAAACCAGAAACCAGAGGGAAACTAGTTAGTTAATCTCCAAACAGAAAGAGATCGATTTTCCCAGCTTCCCAAACAGATATTTGACCAAGTATTTGGCCAAATACAACCATACAGACCGACGGAAGCGTCCTTCCTACGGTGTGTCCCGCATGATAATAACAGCGTCCTGTTCATGCAATGGAACACCTTACCACAGACACCGGTGCAACTTAAAACCCAGAATAAATACCTTTTAACTATGAGGTCCTTATCCACCCCTGTGAGAAGTCAGCGAAGACAGGAGCCCACCCCTTTACAGGTAAAAGCTTATCTTTGACGCGCCTGGGAGGGGTCATGAACTTCGTTGGATTCCACAGCCGAGTGGATTCAGCCTCCTGCCTGGCTAACCAAATTGATGCCCCAAAAGGCGGATAAAAAACTACTTAGAGACAGAGTTTTATGCCTTTAAACAGCAGGTATTTATTGTTCGATGCCGGGAAGCCCTCCGGCTCGGGCCGGACAATAGGGGTCCGAGGTGGTCAGGCAAGAATGGGTAATTTATATAGTCTTTGACTATGATTACAACATATTAACATACATATTCATATTAGATTACAATATTCATAGCAGGTGGAGTCAGGGGCTGGTCTTGAGGCGTGGTCTTCATTCTGGGGAATAATTTGGGGTACATCCTGTCTTTACTTCATCAGAGGGTCTCAATTTTACTCCTCTTCCTCAGTGACCTCTGGTGAACTTCTGAACTTTCCATTGTTTCGTGTTCTACTTGCTGAAGCCTGAAGAAAACCTTGGTTTCAGGCCTATTTTACCTATTCAAATGTCTACCTTAGCCCATTTGGCTATAATTTATTACCTCTGAGCTCTTTGTACAATGTTTCTTGTGGGTTTAGGTCTACTGGGTTTGTACAGAACAAAATTTCCTTTGAGTAAGGTAGAAAATGGGGGGGGAAGAAAAGTGGGTCTTTGCAGTAAGATGTTTGATTAACCCTTCTGAAACTTTGTTTTGCTTCAGTAGAAAACAGGGGGGAAGAAAAGTGGGTCTTTGTAGTAAGATGCTTGATTAACCCTTCTAAAGCCTTGTTTCGCTTCACCCTCGATCAGCAGGTCTTCCATTCTCTGCTGTCCTTCAGGGTCACAAATTCAACTGCACTAGCATGGATCCCTCACTCGGATCCCAACATCTTACCCGAACCATTCTGCTCCAACGTAAGTCTCTCTCCATGACCTACAAGTCTCCATAGAATCATAGAATCATAGAATAGATTGGGTTGGAAAAGACCTCCAAGATCATCAAGTCCAACCCCTGATCCAACTCTAATTACTATATCATGGCACCAAGGGCCACGTCCAATCTCTTCTTAAAAACCTCCAGGGATGGTGAATCCACCACCTCTGTGGGCAGGCCGTTCCAATGCCTGATCACCCTCTCTGTAAAGAATTTCTTCCTAACATCTAACCTAAACTTCCCCTGGCAGAGCTTGAGCCCATGTCCCCTTGTCCTGTTGTTGGTTGCCTGGGAGAAGAGACCAACCCCCACCTGGCTATAACTTCCCTTCAGGTAGTTGAAGAGAGTGATGAGGTCACCTCTAAGCCTTCTCTTCTCTAGACTAAACAATCCCAGCTCCCTCAGCCTCTCCTCATAGGACTTGTGCTCAAGTCCCTTCACCAGCCTGGTTGCTCTTCTCTGGACCCGCTCCAGCACCTCAATATCCCTCCTGAACTGAGGGGCCCAGAATTGAACACAATACTCAAGGTGCGGCCTCACCAACGCAGAGTACAGGGGAAGGATCACTTCCCTGCTCCTGCTGGCCACACTGTTCTTGATGCAGGCCAGGATGCCATTGGCCTTCTTGGCCACCTGGGCAAACTGCTGGCTCATGTTCAGCTTCCTGTCAATCAGCACCCCCAGGTCCCTTTCCACCTGGCTGCTCTCCAACCACTCTGTCCCCAGCCTGTAGCGTT
>NW_026087492.1:0-58830 GCF_022539395.1 Myiozetetes cayanensis
AGCTCCCACCACCGCTGCTCCAGTAGCTACCACTCCTGTCCCCACCTGTCCTGTAGTGGCAGCTCCTGCCGCTGCCGCTCCCACAACGGTAACTCCAATGGCAGCCTGTCCCCACCGGTCCTGAGGCTCCCGCTGCTGCCGGGGCTTTCTCTAACTTATATTCCTTCTTCCATTCCGGATGGTTTAAAAAAACCAGAAACAATTCAGCATACACTACTTCTCTCCACCTCTCCTCCTTAGGGAGGATCGACATAAGCTGTAACGCTCTATTTATTTAAAAAGAACCAAACTTCAGCCAAGTGTCCCCTTTGTGCAGCCTCTGAAACAGTCACATGTTTATAGACAGCCTACATAACTCCTGCTTCTATAAAGATGTTTCAAGACCAGTCAAATGCCTCCAGTG
Organism: Myiozetetes cayanensis; assembly: GCF_022539395.1. Taxonomy (NCBI): domain Eukaryota; kingdom Metazoa; phylum Chordata; class Aves; order Passeriformes; family Tyrannidae; genus Myiozetetes; species Myiozetetes cayanensis. The sequence continues at coordinate 404 of NW_026087492.1, forward strand.
CTGCAAAACCAAGGCTAAAGGAGATCTTTTTGGAATCTCCTCCTCTCAGGGCTTGACACAACCCATAATGACAACTACCAGGCAGGAAGAAACTCCCCAATACAAAGCCCCCTGAGTAACCACAGTGGTATGGTCCACTGTCCACCGTCCCTGCCCTGCCTTTACCAAAGCCGCACCAGTGAGAGGGGTCCTCCACCCACACCCCTTTAACCGTCCTGGGCCAGTCAAACTGCCCGTCCAGGTGAAACACTTTTCACCCACAGACTGGGAAAACAGTGACTTTTGCAACAACACAGGGCCCCAAAGTCTCACTTCCCAGCCCACCATATTCCCCAATTTCCAGGAAAAACCCAATTTACAGTTGCTAGCAAAATTTAACCTTAAAAGAACTACTCTTTTATCTCACCTGTGCCCAGGATTGTTAGGAGCTGGGGCTTCTCAGGATCGGTGCGGGAACCCTTCAAATAAGTGGTGCCAGATGAAAAGGTCTCACAGGATGAAATGACTTGATCCAAAGAAGTCAAAGGTCCAACAGCTTCCAGGGTGCTGGATTTCAATTTCCACCTCTTGGGCGCCAATTTATTGCCTAAAGAGACTACGGAGAAAAAGACTCCAGGCCAATTTAGTGTATAAGATAATATAGAAAGAATGGGTCCTTTAATCAGGCCTCAGGCCCAGGGGAATACACACGACGCGTGTGAACCCACACAGTGGTTCTATGATTTTATAATAAGGTCCATCCAATCCCAGATCTATCTACCCCTGGTTCTGCCCAGTTCTGCCCCCTGACACACCCCTTCAGGAATTGGGTCTAGGGGTGTTTGGAACCCCTTCTTCCTCATCTTCATTTTCTTCACAGCACGTACAGTCCTTGGAGTTCCTCCAAAGTTCTGGGCTTGAAGGTTGCTTTGTCTGTGTGATATCTTCTGGTCCAGGCCTAGGGTGCAATGTTCTTAAACAGAGGTGTTTTTCTACAATCCTACCTTGAAAGGAAGACTAAACACGCTAATGGAATTTAGAGGGATTGATATGAAATGGGGTAATAGGGTTAGGTATGGGTAACTACTATGTTAAAGGGTAAGGGATTATACAGCTACATTAAAATCTACATTTACTACACAACTACTTCTAAAATCTACAAAAGTGAAAAAGTCCAAAAAACTCTGAGGCATCATTGTAATGCAGACTCTGAAACCGCATTTTGGTTTGGGTGTTTCTTTAAACATTCTGAACATCACTTTGCAACATAAAAATATTGTACGACATGCAAGCAATAGTAGGTGCTTTGTTGTTTACCCTGAATTTCAAATGCTCAATATTTTTGTCAGGATAAACCACTTAAACCCCTTGTAGAGACATTTGAGAAACAAGTATTGTAGACTTTTTAGTTGTGAATGGACAGACACCTACAGTGACACGTGGTGTGTGTTTTTATTATTGTAAGATTATATAAGAAGAATCTACTGTGATCTCAGGAGATACAGTGGGCCTGCATGATCGTGAAAGGGATGAAAGAAGAGGGAAAAATTGCCAGAAAAATTTATTCAGTGACTCATGATTATGCTCCTGTATCAGGGACCCTTCAGGAACAGGGCATCAGGAAGCACACTGTAGTTAAGATGACATGGGTTTTTTTCAGGTTATAGAGTAATCATCCTGCTGCAGAATGAACAGCAAATTACTCAGTATTTCATGTAACATTTTAACCTTAAATAGCTTTGTTCTCATATAGCTGAAGAGGGAATTAATTACTATTTCTTTCCTTTGTAATACTGGACATAGAATTTTCTTCATCAGCTGTTCATTCAGTGTAGTTCTAAAACTGCATTTTACTCCCTCTGATTTTATCGTAGAACAGTAGTGTGTGCTTAATGTGTCAGAAGAACTACGTAACCTTGAGATGGCAAGAGGCAAACCAACATTTCACTTTTTATTTTTCTAAACTAGAAAAAAGTAAACCCTGATTTACAAGTAGAAGTAAAGCCCAGTATTCGAGCAAGGAAAATTCAAGAAGAGAAGATGAGGAAACAGATGCAGAAAGAAGAATACTGGAGAAGGCGAGAAGAGGAAGAACGCTGGAGGATGGAAATGAGGTAATGCATTCTGTTTTATCAATGAATGAGACAAAGCTGCAGTCAGATTATCTAAAACTACTTCTGTAGTTGCTTATTTTGAATATTTGTTTTGGAAACTCTGTACTGTCTTGTTTTAAATTAAGCTGTCATTATCCTTCTGAGGTTTTGGGGTTTTTTTTGTTTTGTTTTGTTATTTGTTCAATCCCTCTGAGGAATGTAGACTTACTAGAATTATTTGCTATAAATTCAGGCCTGCTTTCAAAATAACCATTTTAGGTACCCTCTGGAGTTCATTGGTATTTGCTCTTGATTACTAGAAATGAGTTAGTGAGAACATCCAAGAATTTATTTAGAATGGTTGCAAGTATTAAGTGCTATATAAAGAGAACACTGATGCTCTTCAGGCGATATGAAGAGGACATGTACTGGAGGAGAATGGAGGAAGAGCAGCATCACTGGGATGACCGCTGCAGAATACCAGATGGAGGATATCCTCATGGTCCTCCAGGACCTCTAGGCCTGCTGGGAGTTAGACCAGGAATGCCTCCTCAGCCCCAAGGACCAGCTGTGAGTTTCTTAACTTGAGGGGGAAAAAAAGAGAAAGAAATCATATTTACCAAGAGGCACAGTTAAGAACTGTAAATTATTCAGTGATACTTCAGTTGTCTCCAGTGTTTCTAAAGGATTGAGAAAAGTGAAGAAAAAATTATATACTAATTAAACTCTGTAGGTGGACCTGTCTTCTGAAATAAGCCCGCTTATATGACAAAAGAATGCCTTGAAGACAAATATTGTTTCTTCTGAAATACAAGTCACTCTGGATTTGTGTGCTACTTCTAAATTTATTTAATTACATTATACTTTTATTTATCAAATTGTGGACAAATGTATGGATAAAAAGTGATTGGATCGTCAGTCCCAGAGGATAATGGTTAGTGGTGGGCTGTACTTTACCTGGAGGTCAGTAACAAGTGCAGTGACGCATGTGTTTATATTGGGATTTGTCTCATTAGCACCTTATCGATGATTTGAAAGGTGATGGAGTGAGTGCACACTCATCAGGTTTGCAGCTGACATGAAACTGAATTGGTTTGGGGTGGGGAGAACAGCTTAAACCTTTGAGGGCAGGGTTACCATCCAGCAGGACCTAGGAAGACTGGAGGGATGGACCAACAGGAACTTTATAGAATTCTGCAAGGACAGATTCCTAATGCTGCACTTGGGAAGGCATAACCACTTGCACTGAGGGATTGGGTAGCAGCCCTGCTGAAAGGCATCTGGGGTTCTTGGCAGATAATAAAATGAACATGAGCTAACCATATGCCCTGGCAACAAGGCTAACAGCATCCTGGGTGATGTTAACAGGAGCATAATCAGTAGATAAAGGGAAGTGATCTGCTTTCATTAGACTCAAACTGCAATACTGCATTCAGTTTTGGGCTTTCCAGTACAAGAACGATACTGATAAACTATAGTAGGTTCAGTGTGGGGCTACTGGGATCAGGGGTCTGGAGTGTGTACCCTGTGAGGAGAGACTTGAGGGATCTGGGCCTATTCAGCCTGGAGAAGAGATAGTTTCAGTGGGATGTAATAGCCTTCTAATACTTCTAATACCTGTTCATTATAAAGACAATGGAGCCAGGCTTTTTACAGTTGTGAGGGGGTGAGATACAACCAGCTTAAACTGAGACAAAAGAGCTGCAAACTGAATACAGGATTTTTTTTTCTTTTTTTCTCCACACAGACGTTGTGAAGCTTCCATCTTTGGCGGTTTTCAAGAACCGACTGGATGAAGCTCTGAGCAACATGATATAGTCTTATAACTGACCATGGTTTCCACAGGAGGCTGGACTAGAGGACCTCCTGAGGTCCCTTCCTATTTGAATTCTTCCATGATTCTATGAAAGCAATCATAGATAATTATTTATTTTGCAGCAGTATGCAAGTATTTCCCAGTTAACAAAAGACAATAAATATTTATGTTGGGGAGGTACTTTTGATCTTGGGATTTCCCAATTTGTTTATTTTTGATACATTTCATGGTTTTTTCAGATATGACTGATTGTGATCAGTGTAAGTTGTTAAGGACACCAGTTCATGTTTTGTTACATGTCAATAATTTGAGGTTTGAATATTCTGTTGTTTAGCCACATGTTTGGTTTTTGGTCACACATCACCTGTGAATTTGGAAGTATATCATAGAATAGTTTGTGTTGGAAGGGACCTTAAAGATTATCTAGTTCCAACCCCCCTGCCATGGGCAGGGACACCTTCTGCTAGACTAGCTTACTCCAAGCCCTATCCAACCTGACCTTGAACACTTCCAGGGATGGGGCATCTACAACTTCTCTGGGCAACATGTTCCAGTACCTCACCACCTTCACAGTAAAGAATTTATTCCTAATATCTAATCTAAACCTACCTATTTTCAGTTTAAAACCCTTGTCCAATCACTTCATGCCCTTGTAAAAAGTCCATCTCCAGACTTCTTGTAGGACCCCTTTAGGTACTGGAAGGTGCTATAAGATCTCCCTGGAGCCTTTTCTTCACCAGGCTGAACAGCCCCAACTCTTTCAGCCTGTCTTCATAGGAGAGGTGCTCCAGCCCTCTGATCATCTTCCTGTCCCTCCTCTGGACTCACACCAACAGGTCCACATCCTTCTTATGTTGGGGTCCCCAGAACTGGACGCAGTACTCCAGGTGGGGTCTCATGAGAGCAGAGTAGAGGGGGAGAATCAACTTCCTTTACCTGTTGTGCACCCAAATTTCAGAAATGTGCTTTCTCATCTGTTTAGCCTCTACGCCGCCCTGACTCCTCTGATGACCGCTATGTGATGACCAAACATGCAGCTATATATCCAACAGAGGAGGAACTGCAAGCAGTCCAAAAAATTGTTTCTATTACTGAGCGTGCTTTGAAACTTGTTTCTGACAATATGATTGACCGTGAAAAAAACAAGAGCAAAGAGGGAGATGACAAAAAAGATGGCAGTAAAGACAGGTATTTTTTTCTTTATTATTTTTTAAGAATTTTATGACTTGTTTCTGAAGTCATTTTATGTTTTTCCTTGTACTGTTATCAGTGCTTTCAGGAACTCTGTTCCTTTTGGGTTTTGATATTACATATGTCACTGTGGCCTCAAGAGTATAAGGAATACTCCTATTTTACTTAATTTTTCTATCTCCAGGTTTAGTTTTATGATTTTTATATTATTTTAAATGCAACTTTTAACTGTAATTCACAGAGCTTTGAAAGGAGTTTTACGGGTGGGCGTTTTGGCTAAAGGTTTGTTACTCCGTGGAGACCGAAACGTCAGTCTTGTTTTGTTATGTGCTGAGAAGCCTTCAAAGATGTTACTCAGTTGTATTGCTGAAAATCTTCCCAAACAACTTGCAGTAAGTAGTATTTCGATTTTTGGATTTGAATTTTGGTAAAGATACTGTAAAACTCTGTCCTCGAGTCAAATGTAGGGCTGACCATGCTACATTTCATAGCTCAGGTTCAGTTTCTTTTCATTTTCTGAGCATTTCTGTCTGAATTCAGGGACTATGCTTCATGTTTGGTTTTTTGTATATTGTGTCCATATAAGTGTCTAGGTGCTTATGCTAGTGGTGTAGTATCAATCATTATTTAATAGATTTCATTTAACTGGGAAATAGAAATGAGCAGAAGAAAGACTATTATCCAGTTACCAGCAGCAATAGAAGTAATTTGTGCAGTGTTGCAGGAAACTTGCACTGCCTGAAGGTCAAAGTTCTCCATTAATGCCAGTCTGTTTGTACTTGTCTTGTTTCCAGTTTGTATGTGTCAATGCTTTGTAGTCCCACAATTAGTTAACTAAGTCTTGTGTGTGTTTTTTTTTCATTTGGCACTAAAAAAAAGAATACACACAGTCTTCAGCCATTCATCAAAATTCATATAAACCATTTGCTGTATTTCTATAAGAAATGAAAGTACAGAATAAAGTTTTTAACTTCAGTGTTCTCTACTGAACAAAGCCTTTCCACCATTATAGAATGCTTGTCACAGCATTAGTATTTCAATGCAGTCTGGTAAAATGCTGGACAGAATTAGGGACATGGTAGAGACATTAGCAGAATCAGATTAATTAGAAAAATAATCTTGGGTTTACTCTTGTTTGAAATAACAGAACAGAAGAAAACTTAAATCCTGCACATCTTGGTCTGGCTTTGTGGAAAATTCACTTGTCCCTCTAGTTTGTGGAAGGTGATAGAGATGCCTACAGCTTTATTTTGGGGTGTTTAGAGTTATTAAATCTAGTTGCAAGAAGCAATTCTGAGTAACCACCTTGTTACTCTTACTTTTTTCCCCCCTGGTGTTAATCTTGCCCTTTGTTCTCACCAGAGGATGTTGCGATAACCAAGTATAGAATGTGACTTGCATTACCCATCCTGTAACTGCAAACTTGAAGAACCACCACTGCATCTTTGTGCTTTTTAAAGGCTCCTATGTTCCAATGAGAAAAATACCGAACTGGCATTTGAAGTGGCACTGAGGCTTTTCTTTATCTCAAATACTGTTATGTAATTTACTTAGTATTTGAATTTCACTTATGGGTAGGTTTGCTTTTTTTCTTTTGCATGCTTGGCAACTGCTGTGTTTTCATTAATGATTTGGAAACAGTATACAAGTCCATATACATATATATATATTGTGTATAATGTTGTTTCTTTGAATACAGAGGTATCTGCTTCATATAATTATATTGAATTTCTGTCTTTCTGTTAACAAAGACTATGGTGAAATACATTTTCTTCCCCTTACTTTGTCACATGCTAATAGAAATTTCTGTTTCTTGATATTTAGGTAATAAGTCCTGAGAAATATGATATCAAGTGTGCAGTCCCAGAAGCCGCAATAATTTTAAATTCATGTGTGGAACCCAAAATGCAAGTTACTATCACACTGACATCTCCAGTCATTCGGGAGGAGAACATGAGGGATGGAGGTTGGGAAGTTGTTCAAGATGTTACTTTTATCTATTCTGCTTAAGATGGCATTAAGGTCCTAGAGGGCAACATGCTGGCATAACTAATGTATTTGATCAAAACCTTGTTTTTCAACAAGCAGTCTCAGTAGAGAAAAATTAGTTATAAAAAAACTTATATGGTGCATTTAATTTTTAAAAATTCGAGCCTAAATTCCAAACTCAGCTTCCTGGAAAAGATACAAACTTGGTTTTTTCCCCCTCTTATACAGTTCTATGGAAAGTTAAGTATTTTATAGCAAGTGACTATAAACTGACTTTCTAGTGCAGTTTTGCCCTAAAAGAAAGATTGTATGGTTTTAGAAAAATCATATTTTCAGGTTTTAGCTGGATCAGTATTACCATTATTTACACATTCCAAATAGCAGCAGTACTTTTGATGGTAACAGTGCTTATAACTTTAAAAGAAGATGTAATTTTTTTTCAAGCTCTCTGAGGTTACTTTTTGGTCTGGAGTGATTTTTGAGTATATTTGGGCTCCTGATATTGCAATCAGTCTTCTATCCAACTGGCAAACTCAGACTTGTAAAATAAAAAATGGCTTTGTCATTTCAGCTGTAGCAGAAAGTGGAGTTTGTAAATAAAACTGTTTCTGAAGTTTACAGTTTCTCTGTTGCCAGCAGTGTTGCTTTAAGGTCTGTTTTGTAATGCTTTCAAAGCTCTAAAAGCTTTTTAAGCCAACAAGCATGATTAATGTCTTTTTGTTTATGGGTCAGATAAAATAAACTTTTGTTTCCTTTTAATCCTTTATTTTCATAGTTGAAAAAGATTGCGGCAAACAGGGTTCTAGTGTTTGACAGTGAATCTACGGATAGGAAATCTGAGGCTATCTTAACATTTCTCCTATGCAGGTTGAAAAAAAGTGTGTGTATACATGCATGTGCTTGTATTTATTTAAACCACAGAGACTTTTTTACTTCATCTCATCATTATATGTCCTCTAAATTACTTGAAATTTTTATATTGCATTAGTAAATGTTCTGTAGCATTAGTACATTGTAAGCAAGCTGTGTTAACCAAGTCATCTTACTTAATCAGAAAGAAAAATATCAAGATATATTCTCTAGTTTGGATGACTTCTGAAGAGTCTTGAAGAGTCTTAAAGAGTGCTTTGTACATGATTTTTGAGCTGTATGTATTATTCCTAGCTATAGTCTTTGTACATGTACTGTCACACCCAACCAATTCTACTTGTTTTTTGAAAAATCTACGCGTAAAATGACTCTTGTCTGTGCTGAATCAGACTTCATGTATTATTTAATTTCGTAAAGAATACTTTAAAATATTTGATTATTAAATTAAACATTAAATGAAATTAACTTTAAACACCATGTTTGTTTGTTAACATACTGTGAAAAGGTGCAATATCGATTCTGCCACAATATTAAATTTCTGTTTTCTGTCCTAAAATTCTATGACATAGACTAAAAAGAAAACAAATTTCAAATTACTACAATCAATCCTGTAATTTATGCTACCTAAAGGAAACAAATCTGTACTTTTGTCTGACCCACACTTGAATTAAAATGATCATTGTCAGTTTATTCACTGCTGGAGTACTGCCTCTAGGCAAGCAAAATCCAGTTAGATTTCTCTTCCAAGACACTGAGCAGTATATAACATTCACTTTTGAAACTAGAACAAATAGAAGACTGAATTGAAAATTATTGCAGCAAAAAAAACCTTATTATGAAGACTACTGCTTATTTGCTGCAGAGTAATAGTATGTGTTTATGTCTTTTCTTACTGCAGCTCCTCATGCTCTGTGTCTTACAATGGTTTAAAGTTTTCTTTTTTTTTTTTAACCTGTTTGGAGAGCTAATTCAGGTGATAAGGAAGGTTTTACTGGAAGAACCAGTTTGAGTAAAGATAAGACTGAGACTTGCATGTGGAGTAGAATCATGTTTGATGTGTAATAATCCCATTACATGATAAAAGGCTAAAAAAACCCCAACAAACCAGTGTCAAAATTGTTAACCATATAGCTACTGTTCCTTACAGTATTGTACATTTGACAGTTTACTGGATCTGATATGTTCAAAGGGTTCTAACCCCTGCTGTGGAGTCTTTCCTTCAGCAAACAAAGTGTACATACTTATAAAAACATATATATGTGCACATGTGTGTCTTGTTTTCATCCTTAGCTAACAGCCCCGGTCCAAAGCCTTCTAGCAGAGGAACTTGGTTTCTGTCAGGGATTGCTGCCAAGACATTGGAAGGATTTTTGACCAAGGTTTTCTAAAGCTCAGTGTCACACCTGCCATGCTTTACTAGGGAGGGGGTTTGGATGCATAGTCCTAGCATCTGCTGTTACTTTGGTTTTTTTTCTTTTTGTCTTTGTTTCTATCCTAGAATTAAGCAGTGTTCACACTAGTCTTTAAATAGTTGACTGGGTAAAATGTATTTCACATAATAAAACTTAGCAAAATTGATATGCCTGTTAACTTTTAATGAAGAGGTAGTGTGCACACAGCATGTCTAACTGAAGATTAACCCTTTATATTTAGGGTAGTAATAAGTTATATAGGGTAAGAATTCATGCTTGTGTTTTATAAATTAATTCAATTTTTTTGTCTTAGCTTAACAGGGTGGTAGGTTAGGCATCTGAATCTAAAGACTATTTAAGGGGTTAATTCTGAAATGTGAAACAGATGCAAAAATTCACAGAGTAAGTATTACAAGAGTTTCCTTGATACATTTTTTTTCAGTCAATGTATTCTCAGTGCAATTAGGTGTCTTACAACTTCTGACTTAGTCTAAGTTTCAAGGATATTCATATGATACCTATTAGTAGCACATTTTAGATTGACATTTCCAGCACTCAGCAAGATTCTCTTCTGTGCACTTAAACTGTAATTCTTTTTAGTAAAATTATTTTCCAATTTGAAATTTTTCAGAGCTAGAAGTAATTGGAGTTTCAAATTATGTAGTGAGTTATTGTGATAAAAATTTGCATAGTGTAGTCTATTTGCATAGTAGTTTTAAAAGAATGCAAAAAATTGACTGATTAGGCTACTAGACACAACAGACACATTTTTAATTTCTCAACTTTATTTTACCTCTATTTACTTCTGTGGGTTTTCTCTAAATGTACTCCTTGTCTTTTTATATCCAAGTTTTACTTGTTTCATCAGTTATCTTACCTGGCACTCCTCCTGTAGAGGTGTGGGTTTGAGTTTTTGTTTTAAATGAAATACCACTTTAAATGTCTTCATTTGTTCTGTAAATACCTTGTTGGTGCAGTTCTTCTTCTTCTTTCCACTTTAACATATAGTACATAAGTTTAAATACTTGTGTGAGAAGATACCTATGTTCTTCTCAGCTTCGTTCTTATTTTGAAATCCTCCCCCTTTTAACCCTGTGCAGAGCAATGGGACTATCCTATTAAAAAATGCCCAAATCTGAAAAGAGTACTTCATATTTAGTTTAGTTATTATTTTGCAAAGTTGTAGCACCATGTTCGTTCATGGCTTTTTAGTTCTCTCCGAAGTATTCTACTATTTATTTTGCATTTGTATATAAATAGGTGTTTTCTGAGCTGTCTCTCTGCAGCATCCCTAGAAACTTCTCCTTGCTGGCATGTTTCATGAGACTATATATATAAATTCTGTTCTTGGAGTTACCTACCTTTATATCTTGCTGGAGTAAACTATATTCCATACAGCCAGCTCCTGTGAAATGAGTGCCATTGAATGAAGGCTTTTTCTTTTATCTGGTATATCACCAGTTGTGCTACCAATATACTTTAGTCACAATAGCCATTTTCATAATTACTAAAACAAAAAACTTTAAAAACTGATTATTGGATTATATCCCTACAATTTTTTAAGTAACTTGAAGGTACCATTTCATATTGTTCAGTGGTTCCAGTTTCATTAACCACTTCCAAAAGGGCCTTGTGGTATTTCCATTTTGGCAACAAAGGTATCTCATTTGTAATTAAACCTTTTCTGAACATTTAAATATACAAGATCTACTATATGTTAGAATAATAGAATCATTTCAGTTGGAAAATCCCTCTAAGATCATCGACTCCAACTATTAACCTAATTCTGCCAAGTCCGCCACTAAACCATGTCCCTAAGCACCACATCTACACGTCTTTTAAATACCTCCAGGAACGGTGATTCCACCAATTCCCCGGGCAGTCTGTTCCAATGCTTGACAACCCTTTCTGTGAAGAAATTCCTCCTAATGTCCAACTTAAACCTCCCCTGGCATAGCTTGAGGCCATTTGCTCACATTTGTTACTTGAGAGAAGAGACCAATACCCACCTTGCTACAACCTCCTTTCAGGTAGTTGTAGAGAGCAATAACGTCTCCCCTTAGGCTCCTTTTCTCCAGGCTAAACAACCCCAGCTCCCTCAGCCGCTCCTCATAAGACTTGCACTCTAGACCCTTCACCAGCTTTGTTGCCCTTCTCAGGACATGCCCCAGCACCTCAATGTCTGTCTTGTTTTGCAGAGCCCAAAACTGAACACAAGATTCGAGATGCGGCCTTACCAGTGTTGAGGTACGAGGGGACAGTCACTTCCCAAGTCCTGCTGGTCACACTATTTCTATTACAGGCCAGGATGCCGTTGGCCTTCTTGGCCACCTGGGCACACTGCTGGCTCATGTTCAACCAGCTGTTGGCCAACACCCCCCGGTCCTTTTCCACTGAACATCTTTCCAGCCACTCTGCCCCAAGCCTGTAGCACTGCATAAGTTGGCTACTCAGGAAAAGTTTAGGAATATAGTTAGGTCGTGTAGAAAGAAAATCAGAGAGACGAAGGCAAAACTTTAACTTGATCTTGCCACTTCTGTTAGGGATAACAAAAAGTCTTTCTATAGATACATCAATAGCAAAAGGAGGGACAAGGAAAACCTCCATTCTTTATTGGACATGGGTGGGAACATAGTTATCAAAGATGAGGGCAAGGCTGAGGTATTTAACACCTTCTTTACCTCAGTCTTCAACAGTAAGACAGGTTGTCCTGAGGACAACTGGCTTCTGGAGCTTGTAGACAGGGACAGGAAGCTGAATAGCCCCCCTGTAATCAAGGAGGAAACAGCGATCTGCTGAGCCACTTGGATCCTCACAAGTCTATGGGACCAGATGGGATCTATCCTAGGGTGATGAGGGAGCTGGCGGAAGAGCTCGCCAAGCCACTCTCCATCATTTACCAACAGTCCTGGATCTCTGGGGAGGTCCCAGATGATTGGAAGTTGGTGAATGTCAGGCCGATGTACTAAAAGGGCTGCAAGGAGGACCTGGGAAACTACAGGCCTGTCAACCTGACCTCAGTGCCTGGCAAGGTTATGGAGCAGATCATTCTAGGTGCAATCACATGGCACCTACAGGATGGACAAGGGACCCAGCCAGCACAGGTTTAGGAGGGGCAGGTCCTGTTTGACCAACCTGATCTCTTTTTATGATCAGATGACCCGCCTGGTGGATGAGGGGAAGGCTGTGGATGTGGTCTACCTGGACTTCAGCAAAACCTTTGACACCGTCTCCCATAGTATATTCCTGAAAAAACTGGCAGCCCAGGGCTTGGACAGGGCCATTCTGTGCTGGGTTAGGAATTGACTGGAGGGTTGAGCCCAGAGAGTGCTGGTGAATGGTGTGCTGCATCCAGTTGGTGGCCGGTCACTAGTGGTGTCCCCCAGGGATCAGTGTTGGGCCCAGTTCTGTTTAATATCTTTATTGATGATTTAGATGAGAGGATTGAGTCCACCATTAGTAAATTTGCAGATGACACCAAGCTGGGGGGGAGTGTCGACCTGCTGGAAGGCAGGAGGGCTCTGCAGAGGGATCTGAATAGGCTGGAGAGTTGGGTTGATTCCAATGGGATGAAGTTCAACAAGACCAAGTGCCGGGTCCTGCACTTTGGCCACAACAACCCCGTGCAGCGCTACAGGTTGGGCACAGAGTGGCTGGAGAGCAGCCAGGCGGAAAGGGACGTGGGAGTTTAGATTGACAGGAAGCTGAACATGAGCCAGCAGTGTGTCCAGGTGGCCAAGAAGGCCAATGGCATCCTGGCCTGCATCAAGAACAGTGTGGGCAGCAGGAGCAGGGAAGCAATTCTTCCCCTGTACTCAGCACTGGTGAGACCACACCTTGAGTACTGTGTACCTGAAAGGAAGTTGTAGCCAGGTGGGGGTTGGTCTCTTCTCCCAGGCAACCAGCAGTGTGACAAGAGGGCATGATCTCAAGCTCTTCCAGGGGAGGTTTAGGTTAGATATTCAGAAGAAATTTTTTACAGAGAAGGTAATCAGGCGTTGGAATGGGCTTCCCAGGGAGGTGGTGGATTCTCCGTGACTGGAGGTATTTAAGAAGAAACTGGTTGTGGCACTTAGTGCCATAGTCTAGGAACTGCGGTAGTAGTGGATCAAGGGTTGGACTTGATGATCTCAGAGGTCATTTCTAACCCATCTGATTCTACGATTCTATAAGGTTGTTATGACCCAAGTGCAGGGTCACTTTACCTTATTGAACCTCATAGCGTTGACCTCAACCCATTGGTCCAACCTGTCCAGATCCCTCTGTAGAGCCTTCCTACCTTCCAGCAGATCAATACTCCCACCCAACTTGGTTTTGTTTGGAAACTTACTGGGACTACACTCGATTCCCTTGTCCAGATCATTGAGGAAGATAATAACCAGAACCAGCCCCTATACTGAGCCCTGGGGAACACCAGCCGCCAGCTGGATTTAACTCCATTCTCCACCACTCTCTGGGCCAGACCATTCAGCCAGTTCTTTACCCAGACAACAGTGTACCTGTCCAAGACATGAGCAGCCAGTTTCTGCAGGAGAATACTGTGGGAAACAGTGTCAAAGGGTTTACTAATGTCTAGGTAGACAACATTCACAACCTTTCCTTCATCCTCTAAGTGGGTCACCTGGTCATAGAAGATCAGGTCATTTAAGCAGGATCCACCTTTCCTAAACCCATGCTGGCTGGGCCTGATCCCCTGGTTGTCCTGTACGTGCCACATGTTGGTACTCAAGATGATCTGCTCCATAACCTTCTCTGGCACCAAGGTCAGATTGACGGGCCTACAGTTCCCCAGGTTCCTCTTCTGGCCCTTCTTTCAGACATTCCGCTTTGGTTTTTTCTTTTTTGGTTTTTGTTTTCCCTGCTGAATCAAAAGTAAAGTAGTCCCTTTTCAGATTTTTCCTTGCATCCTGAATAATATTGGAGCAAATATATCATGGGTTGAGGAATTTATATGAGTAAGACATTATTAAAAAGTAATGGAACTCTAATACTGAAGAGCATTTCACATTCCTTTAGTCAGTTTTTATTAATGCAAAATAATTTTCATTTTAAGGTATGATAAAAATAACATTACAAAATATATTGTGCTTTTAAGTGGTTTTTTTTATATACTTAATTTTTCTTAGAAAGAGTAGGTCCCAAATAGTATATGACCATTAAAATTTACATGAAACTGTGTGAATGTTTCCACTTTGTTAAAGTGGATTTTTAGTGTTCCTTCTTTCTTTTGTTCTCTGTGTTGGTACACTATATCCAACCATCCTTCCTTCAGTGTTTAATTTTAGGGGATATGTGTTATTCAAATGTTAGTTAAAAGAAAGAAGTACTACATAGTGCATTTGAAAATAACCTGACAGCTAAAGTTTAACATGATTCTACAATCTTCATACTGGGTTGATGCCCTAATACTAATTGAATGGTTTTTATTAAACAATTACATTTGTTGTTCAAGGGTTTAAACTTTAAATGGCATGTGTGACATTGAAGCTACTTTAAATGGTCAAACACCCATTCCTCACTGCATTTTGCCAATTCAATCCATTTAGATGTAACCTCGGGTATGGTGAAAGACCCACCGGATGTCTTGGACAGGCAAAAATGCCTTGACGCTCTGGCTGCTCTACGCCATGCTAAGTGGTTCCAGGTTCGGAACATCATTTTACTTTCTTCTTGTAACCTTATGAGAGATTAGTTTAGTTGCAATATAAATGTTTAACTATGTGAAAACAGTGTTGTTCATGCTAATAATACTTAATATTTTTCTGGTCCCTAAATTTAAATGTAGAGGGTTGAGTATGGAGGAACTGCTTTATGCAGTTATTGCTCATATGACTTTTTTTTTCCTGGTAACTGAGAAGGCGATGTTGAAAGCTTGACTCACTTGGGGGTGATCATGTCTTGTATATTCGTTATGTATTCCATAAGGTTGCAGAGTAACTTTGCTTTAAATAATGGAATATGTGTTTAATGTGGTTAGATTTAAGACTTTTTTCCTATTTCTTTAAGTGTAGGGAATGAAAGACGAGAAGCAACTGTTTGGTTTAGTGACTTTGCATTCGAGCAAAGGCACAATAAAGAAACCAAACAGATTCCCCCAACCTTTCAGTGTCTATACCTATTTCTTTGACCTTTATTCTTTTTATTTCTAATATAGAAAAATACTGTATTTATTGCTGCAAGTGAACATAGGTCAAAATGTACAGGCGATCAAGAATTATTGATATAACCTGTGCACTTTGACTTCTATCACCTTAAATTACTAACCCTGTATAAAATACTGCTGTAAATGGCAGCTCATGGAATAAAGTTGTAGAATGGTTTGTTTCAGTCTTGTATCTGAGCTTCCATTGAACAGTGTTTTGGTCTTTCAACAAGTCCTATTTGCTGTAGGTGTTGGGATTAATTTGATTTTGTATTGCTCTCAAGGCTAGAGCTAATGGTCTGCAGTCCTGTGTGGTTATCATACGTATTCTCCGTGACCTCTGTCAACGGGTTCCAACTTGGTCTGATTTTCCAAACTGGGTGAGTAATGTTCTTTTGAATGAGTCTTTTTAATGCAAAGGGTTTTTTTTTAATCCACTGAAAGTAAAGCATGGGAAAGTTTTACTACAGTTTTAAAATGCAGGGGTTTTTTAAGGAGTAATGTAGAGTTTCACTTGGGTGATTTTTTTATGGTTGGTTGGTTGGTTTTTTGTTTTTCCCCAACAAACAATCCAGATTATCTCTAAAAAATTATTTTTCTATGGGTTTGCAATTTGGAGCTGTAAACTTTTTTCAAAAGGAATTTTCTTGTTGTTTTGAATTCTTTGAGGATAGCATTCTTATTCTGTATTTTAACATTTTTTTCCTTTACTCTGTATAAAAAAATTATTTTTTTCTAACAACCTACTCTGAATTGCTTGGACTTTACTGAAACTGATTAAAAATAATGTCAGCTGTGCCCAGATAGTTCTGTGATAACAGAAAGGCTACTTGAAAGAATAAATCACAGAAATTCCTGCAATCATTAATATATTGTTTCTGCAAGATGAAACACCATAGTACTAGTCTGTGGATGTGTCACCATTAGCATTTTAATCAGTGTCACCTAGACACAGATCTCTAGGTTGTACCCAGTTACCTCTCAATTCTTGCAGTTGAGTGTTTTTGAAGCATTCTTTTACATTTACTATCTTAAATGATGCTCTTCAGGAGTGCAACTTGTGTTCCAAATATTAATAAATGTGTAATCTGTGGACTGGACAAAGTCTGAAACAAAATCTCTGAAACATATATATGTGGAGGTAAATTCAGCTCTGACTCTTTTGTTTCATAGACCAAATCCTATTGCATTGTGCTGCGCCCTAATGTAGACTTTTCAGTTTTGGCAGGAAGAATGCTAACATTGTCAAGACAGTTACAGTAGCTGGCATTATTTCAATGAGAAATGTTTTACAACTCTACTAAGCTTGCCAACAGGAAAAAATGTGGAGCAGTTATTTCTGCTTTTTAAAATATTTAAAGTTAAAAAAAAATAATTCCAATTTCTGTGCTATACTTCATGAAAGATATACTGTACAAATATAGTTTAACAGAAGCTCAGAAGTATGTAAGTGCCCTCAATATTGCTTACTAAGTTGCCAAAGAATAAACCCTGGTATACTTTTAGAAAAACATCCTTAAAAATATTCCAACAAACAGCAGGCACATAGATGAAGAACAAGGAATGTTGTTTCTTATTTCTCATAATATCTATTCTAAGGCACAGCCAGAAGTAAAGAGAGGTATGAAGCAATGTGTCACAGAATCACAAAATGGGTAAGGTTGGAAGGGATCACAGTGGATCATCTGGTCCAACCTCCCTGCTCAAGCAGGGTCATCCCAGAGCACATTGCACAGGATTGCGTCCAGACAGTTCTTGAATATCTCCAGTCACAGAGACTTCACACCCTCTCTGGGCAATCTGTTCCAGTGCTTGGTCACATGCATAGTAAAAAAGTTCTTCCTCATGTTCAGGTGGAACTTCCTGTGTATCAGTTTCTGCCCGTTGCCTCTTGTTCTTTTGGTTGGCACCACTGAGAAGAGCCTGGCTCCATCCTCTTGACACCAACCCTTTAGGTACTTATACACATTGAGGAGGTCCCCTCTCAGTCATCTCTTCTTGAGGCTGAACAGGCCCAGCTCCCTCAACCTTTCCTCATAAGAGACATTCTCCAGACCCTTGATCAACTTAGTAGCCCTCTGCTGGACCTGCTCCAGGAGCTCCATGTCTGAGGAGCCCTGAACTGTGCACAGCACTCCAGATGTGGCCTCACCAGGGCTGAGTAGAGGGGCAGGATCACCTCCCTCGACCTGTTGGCAATGCTGTTCCTAATGCACCCCAAGATACCATTGGTCTTCATGGCCACAAGGGCACACTGCTGGCTCATGGACAGTTTGTTGTCCACCAGGGCCTTCAGGTCCTTCTCTGCAGAGCTGTTTTCCAGAAGGTCAACCTCCAGCCTATACTGGTTCCCAGAGTTATTCCTCCTCAGGTGCAGGACCCTGCACTTGCCTTCTTTGTTGAACTTCAGACAGTTCTCTGCTCATCTCTCCAGCCTGTTGAGGTCCCTCTGAAGGGCTGCACAGCACTCTGGGGTATCAACCACTCCTCTCAGTTTTGTATCATCAGCGAACTTGCTGAGGATGCATCTGCCCCTTCATCCAAGTCATTGTTGAACAAGTTAAACAACACTGGACCCAGTATAGAACCTTAGGGGACACCACTAGTGACAGGCCTCCAACTAGACTCTGTGCCACTGATCACAAACTTCTGGGATCTGCCACTCAGCCAGTTCTCAATCCATCCCACTGTCCACTCATCCAACCCACACTTCTTGAGTTTACCTATGAGGATTTCATGAGAGATTTCAGACCTATCAGTGTCTCAGTTCTCTCTAAAATGCTTCGTGTCTTGCTCTTGGTACCTGATGCATTGCCAGTGACATGAATCAACATTGAAGTTTGTGCATTCAGTTGTTCTTTTGACCTGTTGGCAAAGTCTTACTGACAAACAAAAAAAGACCGATTTCAAATAGATATAATTTCTGACAGTTACAGATGAAATTTTTTAGATTGAAAAAATATATTTTTCTGGACACAGAACTTTTCTTGATCTATATGCTAGAAACCTGTTACAAGCCAAAGAGAGGCCAGAGCTTTTCAAAAAGACCCTAAGTAGTTGTAATAATAGAAAATATTAGGAAATCTAAACACAGACATTTGTATCAGCCTCTTTATATACCTAGAAATAAAAACTAAATTAGAAGAATTTTATCAAGTTCCTACAAGTTAGAAGGAACTAATATTCAAGGTTGATTTATTTTTATTTATTTTGAAAACTTGAAATCTAGTCTTTTTTGCATATAAACACCAGGGCATCATAATTCACATTTTCCTATGATTAAGTTGAGGACTTCACTGTATTGTATGAGGATCCAAAAGAACTAGACTTGAATAAATGCATTAATGTAATCTGCTTTTTTTCTTTCCTACTGTCTTTTTCTTCATACTTGAAAACAACTAAATTACTGTTGCTAAAACTCAAAAGCTTGATCCTGAGTGATGCAGCGTAAGTACAGAAATACAATGCTCAAGAATTAAAATTTGTCACTTATATTGAGCTAAAATAGAAAGGAATGGGCACCCTAAGTAAAGGATTGTAATCAACGCTGCCTATAATTAGTTGCATGCATTAGAATAGGCATTTATTCTTGGAAAATAAAAATAAAAGGCAACATTTGAGGAACTGTAAACTTGGGAGAGGAACCAAAAATCCAAACTCCCAAAAACCCCAACAAAAAAAATAAGAGAGACATGTTGTTTGAAAATAAAACTTGCCAAGGAGGTGGTATTGAAATATCTATTCAATGCTGAAAAAGCTAAGGAAAGCTATTCTTTACTTTTGCAAAAATATTTTATAGGGTTTTTTCAGTGTCTAATAAAGTAAACAATGGAAATATTCACAGAAAAAATATTTAAAATGCAGTTAATAATTTAAGTAATTTTAAATAATATCAAATAATGTGTACATTTTAGAAAACCTGTTTATCATCAAGGGCTTTTTTACACTTGTTTAACATCAAGGAAAAACTTGCTGTGAACTTCAGTTTTGTGAAACTGAAGAACTAGTAACAACTTAAATGTTAAAAGATCATTATAATTTTGATACTGTATTCTCATAGAAAAAAATAATTTCTCTGTAGCATCCTGTTAATTTCATTAGGTGAATCAAATTCATCATTTTCATACTGTGTGCTGTTTATTCATGTGGTTGAAAGATTCCAGTGACCCACTATGTTTCATGCTCTCAAAAAATGACTGAACGAGTTGTTCAAGTAGGCTACTACTGTATAAATTTCTAAGAAAACTTTTGGACAACTTGACATGAGAAGCAGCATATCAGTATCAGTACTCAGTGTTAATCTTACAGAGCTTTCTTTTTATTCATTGTTAACAATCATCTGATTTTTTTCCATTTTAACTGAAAGTGTTCTGTGATATGTAATGTCCTTCAAAATTTCAGTATCCAAAGTTCTTTACTGAACAACAGTAGTAGTTTTTTATATTTTATTTTTAGTCAGTCTTCTAAATTGGCTGGATTTTCTTATTGTTGTTCTAGGCTATGGAGTTGCTTGTGGAAAAAGCAATTAGCAGTGCTACTGGACCACAGAGTCCTGGGGATGCATTAAGAAGAGTTTTTGAATGTATATCTTCAGGAATCATCCTTAAAGGCAAGTTGCATTTGATCAGTGTCTGTATACTTATGTTTAAGTAATGTAAAACCTGTAATCTTGATTGAAATAAGGTAGAGATGTGCTACTAATTAGCCTGTTTTAGGTGGTCCTGGCCTTCTGGATCCTTGTGAGAAAGATCCTTTGGATACACTTGCTGTAATGACAGATCAACAACGTGAGGATATTACTTCAAGTGCACAGGTAAGGAAGTAACTAAATTTGATGGCTAGTTTATTTGGTGGGTAGTTGGTTGATTTTGGAGTGTTTTTTTTGTTTTTTTAATGGAGCTATATGGTGGACATGAATTTTCCTTTCTTAGAATATAGTCTGGTCATTCAAATGATCAGTCTTAAGCTAGGCAATGAAAATGTCACAAAACAGAATGTATAATAGCATTCATTTTTTTACTAAAATTAACATATTTTCCTGAAAAGTTTGAAGTACTCCCATCTCTGTCTATATATGTAAAGATTCTTACTCTACAGTAGTATGTTATTAGATTTAAAATTGCATCGGCATTTAATATTTTATAAATAAATCTGTGTAAGCTGAATTTTTAATATTTATTGTATCCACTTACAGTATTGGCCATTCATGCTTGCAGCTTAAGAGTTTACTGCCCCTACCTCTTCATTTGATCCTTTAGCTAAAGATGCATAATGGGACACATGACAAGCCTTGGTTGCTTCAGTGCAAGTCTAACAGCTAAAATACTATTTTTAAGCTAATATGTTGTATTTTGTATAAAAGCAGCAAATGTGACATACACATTTTATTGTGTTGGGGTAAGGAAAAAAGGATAATAAGAGCTAAGGATAATATCATATACCACTAATGTTCTTCATTAATTGTTTGATAAAGTATTTGAAATTGACATTTGTTTCTAACAGAAATATCTTCTTTCCACCCTTCTTCTAGTTTGCACTGAGACTCCTTGCATTCCGTCAAATACACAAAGTTTTAGGAATGGATCCATTACCACAGATGAATCAACGTTTCAACATCCATAATAATCGTAAAAGGAGAAGGGACAGTGATGGGGTTGATGGATTTGAAGCAGAGGGAAAAAAAGACAAAAAGGATTATGATAACTTTTAAAACTCTTAAAAATGTCATTAGTGCTAAGATTGAAGGTGATAAAAAGTCCATTTGTTGCCTTGCTTTTAAATTGACATAATAATGTCTGTTTTAAACATCCTAAACCAACTTAGTAATTAGATTTGGAAGAGAAAAATGTACTTCTTCTGTGAGATTCTGAATATTTTAATGATGTACTGTATCAGAAGATTACGGATGGAAAGACTGCAAATGGAAACTGTCATTGGAAAAAATAGGTTTTTTCCTCATTGCATTTTCTTTAAATGTGTTGCTAAATTTAGTCTCCATCTCTCTGTCTCTCTTGTGTATTGTCTTATCTTGAGTGTATTTAATGCAGCATTTGTGCTTCTGTTGCTATGTGTATTTTGATTTTTTTTTATTTAGAAGATTTCTTTTGATTGCCTTTGACACTAGTTGTATAAGTTGTATAAGTTACATTGTGTTAGTATAAACTGTTTCCCTCCCAATTAATATTTTACAGGACTTCATTTTGTAAAGTGAAACTGCAGGATTATGTTTTTGTTTTCCTAAATGTGAAGGGGTTACAACACATAGTTATCCTGCCATTTGAATGCTCAGAATTAAATGATTTTGCCAGTCTTGTGGCATTTGTCTCTTTAGTGTGATATAATGGTGTAATTAAGACAAATTTTTGTTAATCTAATCAAATTTGCTGTTAGTTGTGTATTAGCAGTATAAAAGCTAATATATACAGTATGGTCTTGCAACAGTTTTAAATCAACTGCATAATGATCAAAGATTTGCATGATGTTTTCGAGTTTTTTAATATAAAGGCATTTAAAATTATCATTTTAGGTTTAATGCATAGGTTTTGTATGATTGACTTTGTGACATAGCAAGGTCAAAACATAACTTTCTGAATTTCTTTTTTCAACCTACAAACAGAAGCAGGCTTTTCCCATTTAGACAAAATTAGTAATTCTTTCAGTCCACTTTGTTGATATTATATTAATGCCTCTCAGCCCTTAAAATAAATACTTACCATATCAGTGCCTGTAAGGCTATTCCTTATAGCTATTTCTGTATACATTTTCTGTGATTTTTTTAAATAATTCAGATTTTAATAAGTAATATATTACTGAAAAAGCAAATGTTATCAAAGGAAAACAACAACCCAGAAAATTGTTTGATGTGGCCATAGTATATGCTTATGTCTCTTTCAAAAAGATAAATATAGCAGTGGTATAGTAAAATTACATCATACTATTGATGTATGCTCTGGTACACAGGTGTGATTTGTTGTCACTGCACTACAGTGGAATATGCAAATAAAAACTAAAATGTATTAAATTACTAAGATTCATTAATATACTTGGAACTGAAGTTCACTCATGCTGTTCAGTGTGTATTATGCTTTGTTGCAAACCCATAAAACTCACAGATTAACACATACTAACATTCTGGTAACTACTGATGGCTGTAGGAGTGTATCACATGTTATAAAGATCATTTGTTATTTATGGTACAATTAAAAAAAACTTGTGTTCTATTTTGAGGTCAAATTTATCTTTGACCTTTTTAATAAATAACTCTTGGAGTAGGGGGATATTTTTTTTAAATGCTTATTGCTAACAGCATAGGTCTGTGAAATAGAAATACGGTATTTTAGAAAAATAGAGGGAATCTTAAGGAAAGATTTTCATACAGTGCTCTTCAAGCATCAGAAGAGTGCAGTTTTAAAAGGAGTGGTTATTAGTGGTTAGCAAATAAAAGGCTTTCTCATTGTAGGAAAGATTTCTTACCAATTTCAGCCTCAAAAATACATTAGTTAACGTGCTTTAATATTACTAGTTTCTGTTGTCCAGCCTTGATGTGTGGCTCCAAGCATGTACTCGTTCTTACTTGGTGGTTTCTGGTTGTTTGGGATTTTTCGTTTGGTTGGTTGGTTTTTTTAAGAGGGATATCTTGCTACCATGGTGTCTAATTAGCCATTACTGTTTATTTTGAAAGCTACAGGTGCTATTATTGTGGCTAGTTCAACTCCATACCAAAGTTTCTTTCTTCATAAAGCAAACATGTTTTTCCGGCATGTGATTGACCATAAAATTTAGGATTAAAAAAATCAAAGATGTATTTTGGGTTTCCTGTATTTTTGTTCTATTGGCTTTTAACCAGTTTCTGGATCTTTTGAACTATTGTATACCTAAAGTGATTCCAAGTTAAATATGAAGTTGTGACTATGATTTTTGAGCTGTGTGGTGAAGAGTGAATTTGCAGCTTATTTCTGTTTTACCTGCCCATTTTAATTGGCTATTTTAACTTTGTAACTTCTGACTCTTGTTAAGCTAAGAAGAATGGAAAACCAAGGTTTTAAAAAGTACAGAGCTAGCTTTGTTTTTAAATATTACATCATGTGCTTAGGAAGACAAAGATAAGACCAAGTAATCAATTTACAAACAAGTAATCATTTTAATACCCTATGTTTTGAGAATGCTAGTGGTTTACTTATAAACAGTGTTTACCTTTTTTATTCAGCAGTGCTGTGTGTTAAATCTCAAAGTGCCAGGTGCTATAGTCATAATACACAAAAGAGAAATGTACATAGGAAGAATTTTCTCCTCAGTGCTCACTTTAGAGGAACAATTTAGTAAAATGAGAGCTGTTCTGTTTTGAAGTGATTTCAGGCTTTGACTTTTCTGCCTAGTTTTTGTCCTGTCTGTGAGCAGTGTGGTTTCATGTGGGTTCCTGTAGAGGCATTGATAGAAATACAAGTCTGTTGGATACAGCCCATCAACTTCTTGCCCTATTATAGAATGTTAATATGAATTGTTAGTCTTATAGAGCTATTGAATGTGATGGATTTATTTGCTGCTTCTATTTTTAGACCTATTTCACTACTCAGAAGTGATTTAATAGTAATTAAAATTTTTGTATTGGAATCAACTTTAAATATTCCTATACCATTTTTATGTATATTTAACATTCTTGTTACTTGTTGAATATCTACTGATGTAAGTGAAAAATTCATGCAATGACAAATTAATTTCTTTATTAAACAATTAAGACTTGTTTGTACTACCCAAATAGATTTTATCAGCATAACACTAGTAATAGAGAGGAAAAAAAAGAAATTGGGAGGCATAATTTGCAATCTGTTGGTTTTTCCCACTTATATCGTAGGTTTACATAGTTCAGTGATAGATTCAACCAGAACAACTGTTTTCCTTCTGTGTGTTTTTTTATCTCTGAAAGCTGTAAGCCAAAGAGCTTTCCTAGCCAAAAAAGGCTAGCAAATTAGATTTCTTCTGAGATATTTTTATAAATCTTCTCAAGAGTTCTCTTTTCCTGCAGTGTGATATTTCTCAGCCTTTTCAAAATGAAACAGACACCTAGTCTTTTGAGGAGGAAAAAATATTTAAGGAGTGTCATCAACAGATTTATCACAATGGTTTTGATTTTGGTGCCAAAACAGCACAGAAAAACTGCTTAGAGACAAATTTGTGTCTTTAAACAGCAAGGTATTTATTGCATACAACGTTGGAGAGCCCCCGATTCGCATCGGACAAAGTAACTCTAAAGTTTGAGTCAGAAGTCAGGGGTTTTATTTGAGGAGATGTACAGGGGTCATTCTGTTCTTCGGCCCCACTTTTGGAGTTGAACTCTTCAACTTTCTTTGTTTCTCTGACTTCAAGTTAGGGTTTGCAAAACTCTCCTTGACCCACCACCCCTCTATCTCCCTGGATGCCATCCTCTCTTTATTTATGACTACTAGGTTGACCTTTCTGCTATTTTTTACCAGAACAGAACAAATTATTTCTACTATATTTCTAAGCTAATCCTTAGAGCCTGGTCCCTGCTTTTGCTATATTTTAACATAAATATCACATTCCTCAGAGCAAGGTCCCAAGAACCAGATTTCGACCCCTCTAAGTTAACTCTTTAAATCCTTTCTCTGTTTCAATTTACATCCAAATAAAAATCAGGGTTAATTTTCTTAATGTCTAATAATTTGTGTTCTCCCATTTTGTTCCATTTTCTCATTTGGATTTATGAAAATGTGCAAATTATTGAATTGTTAAGGTTGAAAAAAGCCTCTTAGATCATCGAGTCCGTGTATATATATTCCTAGTACTGAGAAAATTTGAAGTTACTGAACTGTATTCTGATGTTTTAGAGTTTGCATTTGTAGAGGGTTGACCTTGGCTGGATGCCAGGTGTGAACCAAACTGCTCTATCACTCCCCTTCCCAACCAGACAAGGGTGAGAGAATAAGATGGAAAACTACTCTGTAAGGTGATAGAAAGGCTACACAAAAGGAGAAAAAAAAGTCATGATGGTTCCCTGGAAGACCCCAGCACCTGGGGACACATTCCCAGAAACTGATAAGAGGATTAAACAAAGAAAGGCATGATATGGAGATAACACGGCCTTTTTTCAAAAACATCCTGCCAGACAGAAACTCAGGAAAATGACCCTTGGACCTATGTCCCTTGTCTATCACCCCAAAATTACTTTATTGACTATAGCCACTCAAGAAAAAGGTATAAAATGATATTGGACATAAGCAAAAATGGGGGAGAAGTTCCATCAATTCTGTGGAGGTAGCTGACAGGCTACCTTTTCTCCTTCCACTTCTGGGGATGCCTGGAAGGTGAGACGTATCTTATGCATGCTAATTACCTGTTTCTAAATAACTGGAGCTTACTTTTTCCTCATAGTATTCTTAGTAAGTTGCTGTACTCTGAAGTTTTTGCTTCTATTTCTTCAGAGTGTTTTTAGCACTTTGCTTTAGAGTGTGTGCTTAGATCTGGTTTTATTATTACTACATAGTTTAAGTGTAATTTTTGCAGTTAGATGCTATTCCAGACACAATGAATCCCGTAAATTGTCACAAATTTGTATTAATAAATGTGTTATTTCGTGAACTGCTAGAGTGAGTCCATTTTTAGGTCAGTTTTGTTGATGGTCAAATAACTCATAGGAGAAACTTGCTGAGGAGTTTCCCTATTGCTATTAAGTGCAGTCCCTATATAAAGGTATTAAATGTCCTGTCCATCTCAGTGAATCTGTTAAGCGAAGGGTCTCCTCTTAATGACACGCTAACAGACTACTTTGGACATTAAAAGGCTTTGATCTCCTGGGGGACACACTGATAGACAAAAAATAAATTAATACAGTGTCCTAGTTAGAGCAGTTGGGACCAGTTCATCACTGTGTGGGTGTAATCCAAACTGGGTATTCTACACCCTCTATGTCATTTCCCAGAAACTGTTAACAATAGACCATTTGCAGCAGCTGCCCAGAGCACACCTGACCCCTCAGGCTATAAGCTGGGTGTTAAGAGGCCTGTGAGATAGGAGAATGTTCCTGTCCTCATACCCATGACTCACAATCACCCATTGTGGAACTCCCTGCCCTGGAGGAGGTACTGGGCATTCCTACCAGAACCTGAGGGTCTTGGGACTTCTGGTACCACTCATTGGATCCAGAGGAGGACCAGAACCTCAACCAGACTGTGATCACCACTCTTGACCAGACTGCGACCATCACTGTCACCAACAGGTTTTCCTTCTTTTTACTTTGGACTCAGGGGGACCACATGGGGCTCTGCACGGGGGCCAACGCACACCATTATGTTCATGCCCCAGAGTGCTGGGTTATACATCTGGGGTTTGTGGGTTAAAACTCATCACTTGTTGGTATAATTGTATTTATTGTATTATTTTTATTAAATTGTAACTGACTTATTATCTCTTCTGAGTTGGGTTCATTTCTCCTGCCAGTTTACCATTAAACCAGCACATACAGGTTGGACAAAAAATTCTTTTCTTCCCCTTTTAATGTGACAGACTCGTAGGTTGTGTTGCCTAAATGGCTGTGGGGAAAAAAAGACTCCAAGCCAAATTAGGTAGGAGATAAGATAAGGATACAAAAGTTTTAATGAGCCCCCAGGCTTTTTGGAATACCCCAGCACGTGCTCCCGAAATACAGATGTCCACAGTTTTTATAATGATTTTCACCCAATCCCGTCCAGCTACCACCCAAGTTCTGCCCCCGCCACGCCTCTTGGGAATTGGGTCTGGGGGCGTTTTGGGACCCCCTCTTCTTCATCTTCATCTTCCTCAGAGCACATAATGTCCTTGGAGGCCTTCCAGAATTCTAGGTTTGAAGGTTGTTGGGTCTATGGCTATATCTTGTTCTGTAGGGTTAGGGTGTTCTACCATACTACCTTGAAAAAAAGACTAAACAGTCTATGGAATTTAGGGAATTGATATGGGAATGGGTAACAGGGGTTTGAACTGGTGTGTTAAGGGTAAAGGGATAATATGCTGCTACTGGGGGTGCTGATTGACAGGAAGCTGAACATGAGCCAGCAGTGTGCCCAGGTGGCCAAGAAGGCCAATGGCATCCTGGCCTGCATCAAGAACAGTGTGGCCAGCAGGAGCAGGGAAGTGATCCTTCCCCTGTTCTCTGCGTTGGTGAGGCCGCACCTTGAGTATTGTGTTCAGCTCTGGGCCCCTCAGTTCAGGAAGGATATTGAGGTGCTGGAGCGGGTCCAGAGAAGAGCAACCAGGCTGGTGAAGGGACTTGAGCACAAGTCCTGTGAGGAGAGGCTGAGGGAGCTGGGGTTGTTTAGTCTAGAGAAGAGAAGGCTTAGAGGTGACCTCATCACTCTCTTCAACTACCTGAAGGGAAGTTATAGCCAGATGGGGGTTGGTCTCTTCTCCCAGGCAACCAACAACAGGACAAGGGGACATGGGCTCAAGCTCTGCCAGGGGAAGTTTAGGTTAGATGTTAGGAAGAAATTCTTTACAGAGAGGGTGATCAGGCATTGGAACGGCCTGCCCAGAGAGGTGGTGGATTCACCATCCCTGGAAGTTTTTAAAAAGAGATTGGACATGGCCCTTAGTGCCATGATATAGTAATTAAAGTTGGATCAGGGGTTGGACTTGATGATCTTGGAGGTCTTTTCCAACCCAATCTATTCTATGATTCTATTCTATGATACTCTAAAATCTACATTTACTACATAACTACTTCTAAGATCTACAAAAATAAAAAAATCAAAACATCAAAACTCCAAGGTATCAGATAAGGCAGTTTATTAAAACAAATGAGAAAGTTTGCACATGCACAAGTGAAGAGGAAAATAACAAGGTCTATTCTCTACTTCCCATTAGCAAGCGATATTCGGCTACTTCCCGGGAAGCAGGGCTTCAGCATGTGTAGTGGTTTCTCAGCAGGCAAACATTGTAAACAATTAATGTCCCCGCTTCCTCTTCCTTTTCTTAGCTTTTATATCTGAGCTGACATCATATGGTATGGAATATCCCTTTGGTTAGTTTGGGTCAGCTGGCCTGCTTGTGTCCCCTCCCAGGATCTTGCCCTCACTTAGGGAAGGAATGTTACAGTGTGGATGCTGTACTCAGCAGTAGTCAAAACACCGGTGTGTTATCAACACCCTTCTAGTTACCAATGCAAAGCACAGCACTGTGAGGACTGCTAAGGGGAAATGAACTCCAGCTCAGCCAGACCCAATACAGCATTTTAAGAAATGATGTCCTAATAATATGTGGCATGTGTAAAGTTCCTAACAGGGTAAAGTTCATTGGTTTTTATGGATACATGGTTGGCAGCTACTGATGGGGATTTTTATCCTTCATAGTGCACACTTTCCCACTTAATGTAACCTTACCATATCTGCATTAGCAAAGGTCCCCATTAAGGGTTGTAGTCTCTAATATATGTATTTTCCTAAACTGTTTTGCAAAACCAGGGCCATTACTATTTATTCTGAAGGTAGTGATTTGTTCATTGCAGGATAGTTTAAATTCTATCAGCCTTTAGAGGCTCAACCTAGCTTAAATACTTTTACATATGTTCTACATTAATCTGATGCCTCAGAGATTTTTTGGATTTTTTAGTTTTTGTAGATTTTAGAAGTAGTTGTGTAGTGAATGTAGATTTTAATGTAGCTGTACTTTCCCACACCCTGTAACCTAATGTTTACACATACCCGAGCCTACTACCCCATTTCATATCAATCCCCCCTAAAATTCCATTAGTGTGTTTAGGCTTCCTTTTAAGGTAGAACTGTGGGAAAGACACCTTAAGGTCTGGACCAGAAGATATCACATAAACACAGTGACCTTCAAACCCAGAACTTTGGAGGAACTCCAAGGACTGTACGTGCTGTGAAGAAGATGAAGATGAGGAAGAGGGGGTCCCAAACTCCCCCATACTCAATTCCCAAAGGGGCATGTTGGGGGGCAGAACGGGGTAGAACTGGGGGGTGGACAAACCCGGGATTGGATGGACCTTATTATAAAATCATAGAACCCCTGTCTGGGCGCACTTGTGGTATGTATTCCTCTAGGCCTATGGACTCATTAAAGGACCTGCTCTCTTTATCTTATCTCCTATACTAAATTGGCCTGGAGTCTTTTTCTCCCTGGTCTTTTAGGCAACAATCCTATTTGAGGTTGATATCCTAAATCCAAAAAAACCATAGAATGGTATCAAGAAACTTCTATCAATTTTTGAAGTTTCCTGTATTTAAAAATCCAATCTTTCAGAATGGAATAGTTGACTAAGAGAAAATAAAACACACTTTCTACAGTAAAAGGTTACTTTATCATTCTACAAGAAAATTGTAAACCTTGCTCCTTGTGTAATTTTTTTAAATTTCTCTGCATACTGCATCATGTTTGTGTTAATTGTATGCATATGATTAGGAAGAGTTCTGTCTAGAATATATAAGTCACTGTCTCAGTTTAAAATGAGACACAGGTGTTTTGCTGAGGATGAGGAAGACGCAAACTCCTCCCTCTAAGCAATTGTAAATCTGAAATTAAGAGGCTCAGATTGAGGGGAAAAAAATTGGGGAAAAAGGAAAAAGCCCTTTATTTAAAGATATATGTGTATTGGCAGAAACAACGAAAGAAAAACAAGTAAAACAACCAAACAATACTTCTATACCCACAAATAATCACCTTCAAAACATACCAATAAACAAGCAAAGAAAAAAAGTGAACAGTTCAGTTTGCCCCCTTTGGTGCAATTCTAACCACAGTCAACAGGGGGGGCCGTTGGATCACTGAAAATTCAGAGCCTGCAGTTCGTTATGCTGGTCAGCAGGGGGTGCTGTGGAATCACTGGTCATTACCACGTGGGAGTAACACCCTCTGGGGTGTGTTGGAGAAATCGAAAATGGGTTTCCCTCCCCCCACACACTGGGAAAGGGGAGAGAGAGGAGGGGGAGAAACAACAAAAAAAGTCCTCCCCAATGGGAAAAAAATTCACTCTTTCTACTGGCCAAATCGTGCAATATAGTTTTTCTTCTCCCTTTGATGTGCACAAGAACCACTACTAAGAAAGAAACCAATGGGAACGGGGAAGTGCAGAATCCACAATTGGCAACCACGTTGAGAACAAAACCCCAAAGAGCTTCCACTCCGATAGCAGCCAGTCAGAACTCCTCCCCTCCCCCCGTTTCCCAGGAGACGAGAGGAAAAAAAAGTAAGAAAGAAGCTCCTCACCCCCGTTTCTCAGGAGGCGAGACTCTGAGGCCGTTAATTAGAAGGCAGCTTCTTTTGTACTCCTTAACTGCCCTCTTAACAGCCCTGCAGCAGTGGGCAGGGGGAAGGGAAAAAATCCTGCTTAGTTTCTAAGAACCAGCAAAACCATGACAGTCACCCTTATCAAAGACTTAACTTCTGGCATATGTTTAGGTTTGTTATTAATTTGCTGGTTATACAAGTTAGTGTTTTATTACTGGCGGCAAGCTAAGTTGCAATGCAAGTGAGAACAATATGAAGGAAGGTACATAAATACAGGGGTTTACTGCTATTTTATATGCTGTGTCATGTCTGTCCGCTGACTCTCCTCAGTAAAAAAAAAAAAAAAAACAGATTTCTCAAAGGTCCAGGCCATATTTGCCATCCCCTTTATAATGGGTTTGCATGGTAGGGTTTTAATAGCAGGGGGAGGGAGCTACAGGAGGGGCTTTTGTGAGAAAATACCAAAAGCTTCCCCTATGCCTGATAGAGCCAGTGCCAACAAGCTCTAAGATGGACCTGCTGCTGGCCAAGGTTGAGCCGATTGGCAGTGGTGGTAGCACCTCTGGGATAACATATTTAAGAAGGGGGGAAAACTGCTGCGCAACAGCAACTGGGGGAGAGGAGTGAGAATATGTGAGAGAAACAACTCTGCAGACACCAAGGTCAGTGAAGGAGGGGGGGAGGTGCTCTGGGTGCCACAGCAAAGGGTACCCTTCAGCCCATGGCAGTCCACAGAGATCCACCTGCAACCCATGCAGGACCCCATGCTGGAGGAGGTGGATGCCTGAAGAAGGTTGTGACCCTATGGAGAGCCTGTGCTTGAGCAAGTTCCAGGCAGAACCTGTGACTGTGGAGAGAAGAGCCCATGCTGGAGCCAGTTTTCTGGTTGGACTTGTGACCCCATGGGGGACCCAGTCTGGAGCAGCCTGTTCCTGAAGGACTTCACCTCATGGAAGGGACCCACACTGGAGTAGTTTGTGAAGAACTGTAGCCTGTGGGAAGGACTCACATTGGAGAAGTTTGTGGATGAATGTCTCCTGTGGGTGGGACACCATGTTGGAAACAGTGGAAGAGGAAGTGTGTGATGAATATCATGCCTGTAATCCCATTCCCCATCCCCCTGCACTGTTTGGAGGGAGGAGGTAAAGAAATTGGGAGTGAAGTTGAGCCCTGGAAGAAGGGAGGGGTGGGGGGAAGTTGTTTTAAGATTTGGTTTTATTTTTCATTATCCTAGTCTGATTTGATTGGAAATAAATTAATTTTCCCAAGTTTAATCTGTTTTGCCTGTGACAGCATTTATCTTTATCTTGTCCCACGAGCCTTTTATTACATTTTTTCTCCCTTGTCCAACTGAGTAGGGGAGTGGTAGAATGGTTTTGGTGAACACCTGGTGGTCAGTCACAGTCAACCCACCACAGTCCTTTTTGGTGCTCTATCACTCCCCCTCCTCAGCTGGACAAGGGAAAGAAAATAAGATGGAAAAGAACTTGTGGGTCAAGATAAAGCCAGTTTAAGAAAGTAAAAGAAAAACCATGTGTAGAAGCAAAGGAAAAACAAAATAATTATTGGCTACTTCCCATCAGCAAATGGTGTCCAGCCACTTCATCAGAAGCAGTATGTGTAGTGGTTGCTTTGGAAGGCAAATGTGGTAATAATGAATGTTCCCCCCACTCCTCCCCCATACACACTGTCTCAGTTTAAATGAGACACAAGTTTTTTGCTGAGGATGAGTTATGAGGAAGATCCAAACTCCTCCCTCTAAGCAATTGTAAATCCGAAATTAAAAGGCTCCAATTGAAAAAAAAAGTGGAAAAAGGAAATATAACAACCTTTTATTAAAAGATTTATGTGCATTGGCAGAAACAACGAAAGAACACAAAATAAAAAAACCTAACAATAATCCTATACCCAAAAATACTCCCCTTCAAAACAAACAAGCAAAAAGGTAAACAGTTCAGTTTGTACCCTTTGGTGCAATTCTAACCACAGTCAGCAGGGGACGCTGTTGGATCACTGGTGGTTACCACGTGGGGGGGGCCTGGGTGTGCTGGAGAAGCCAACAATGGAGATCTTTCCTCCCCCTCACCAGGAAAAGGGAGAGAGGAGGGAAAGAAAGAAAAAGGTCTTTCCCAATGGGAACTCACTCTGTCCTGCTGGCTGAGTCGTATGGTGTAACTTCCCCTCTCCTTTGGTGTGCACAAGAGCTGCTACCAAAAAAAAACAGAGGAGGAGAGGCCTCCCAAACAGTTCCTCACCGATGAAAATACAAACAAAATTCCCAGCTGGCAGCCAGGTCGAGAACAAAGCCATCTCCGAGCTCCTGCTACCCCAACCTTGTTCCAACTTCGGTAGCAACTGAACTCCTCCTTCCGTTTCCCAGGAGAGGAGAGAAACAAAAGTAAAAACGAACTGCTCACCCCTCCCCACAGACAAGGTCTTGAGGGCCATCAACTTGGAATGTGGTTTTACCAACCACTTCTTTTGTGTTAATGGTCCAAGCCACAGCCAACCTGCCTATTCAATATCCCTTTCACACCATGGGCATGGGGAAGGGAAAAATTCCTGTTTAGTTTCTAAGAACAAACAAAACCATGACAAACACACACTTCATCTTAGCTTTTATTGCTGAGCAGATGTCATATGGTACGGAATATCCCTTTGGTCAGTGTAGTGGTTTTGAGTCTAGACCTTCTTTGGTGACCAGGTTGTAACCAAGGAACCAAGACCATGTTCCCAGTATTCCATACGATTTTTACGTAAACAAGAGTATAAATAAGAAGAGAGAGGAAACTCTCGCTCTCTTTCTTCCAGTGGACTGAAGGTGAAGGTTCTTTGCTGTCGTTCTGCCCGGGAGATGGAGTGAGGCCTAGTGTGCCTGGTTGGCCTTGAGAAGTAGATAGTGCTGGCAGTTGTTTGGTGCAGTTCACCGCTATCTTGAGGAAAGTATTTGCTTTTTGTCCCTTTTTCCCTTTTTCCCTTTCCCTTTCTTTTCCCCTTTTGGGGGTTCCCTGTGGGTGATATCTTGTATATAATTCTAAATATATATATATAAATGTGTGTTATTTGGAATTCGGTTTGGTTTGGGTTCTTTTAGTTTTGCGTGGTCTTTTCGGTCTGTCCGAGAAAGGGAGAGAGAGGGGGAAGGTTTTTTCACTGTGGTCCAGGTACTTGGCTGGGATCCAAGTCCAACCTGGGACAGTCAGTTTGGGTCAGTTGTTCTGGTTATGTCCCCTCCCAAGACCTTGCCCATCCCCAGCCTATTGGCTTTTGGGGATGTTGGAGAGAATGCTGATGCTGTGCCAGCACTGCTTAGCAGTAGCCAAAACACTGACATGTTATCAATACCTTTCTAGTTACAAATACACAGCACAGCACTATGAGGGCTCCTATGGGGAAAATTAACTCCAATCTACAAAAAGGGTATGAGGGAAGACCCAGGGGACTGCAGATCTGGTAGTCTAAACTCAGTTCCTGGAAAAATTATGGTGAAGATTATACTGAGTACTATCAAAAGATGTGTAAAGAACAATGCAATTATCAGGCACAGTCAAGATGAGTTCACAAAAAGAAAGTCCTCTTTAGCTAATTCTGTATTCTTCTAGGATAAAGTCACCCACGTAGTTGATGAAGGGAAGGCGAAGTAGATGTTTTTCTGAATTTTAGTAAGACTTTTGATAATGTCCCTCATAATTCTCCAACTGTGGGATGAATAGATATACAGTGCAGAACCAGCTGAAGGACAGGGCTCAAAGGGTTGTAGTGAATGGGGCTACATCTGGTTGGTGACTGGTCACCAGTGGCATTCCTCAGGGCTCAGTTCTAGGGCTGGTCTTGTTCAATATATTTACCAGTGATCTGGATGCAAGAGTTGAATGCACCCTTAGTACATTTGCTGAGAATATCAAGCTGGGAGGTGCTGTTGACTCTCTTGAGGGAGACAAGAGGCCTTGCAGAGGGATCTAGATAGATTAGAGCATTGGGCTATGATTAATGGGATGAAATTTAACAAGTCAAAATGCCAGATTCTGCACCTAGGACAGAGTAACACTGGACACAAATATAAATTGGGAGAGGAGAAGCTGAAGAGTAGCCCTGCAGAAAGGGATCTGTGGGTCCTGGTTGATGGCAAGCTCAATCAGAGTCCTGCAGCCAAGAGGGCAAACCACATCCTGGGGTGAATTAAACAGTATAACCACCTGGTCAAGAGAGGTGATTATCCTGCTGTATTCAGTGTTGGTGTGGCCTTACCTTGAATACTGCATGTAGTTCTGGACCCCACAATTTAAGAAGGATGTACAGGTCCTTGAATGCATCCAGAGAAGGGCAACAAAGCTAGTGAAGAGACTGGAAGGAATGTGCTGTGAGGAGCATCTGAGGACAGTTTTAATAACTGCAGACTCATTTTAATCAGTCTGCATCGGTCTATATAGATTCTTCCTCAAGGTCTAATGACTAATTAACTAAAAATGGTGCATGTGGACACTTACATTAGATATAGCTTATAAATCCAACTTCTGAGTTGGTAATTTTGTGAAGCTCAAGTTAAAAGAATGAATTGTTTTGTGAATTAAATCGGCAGTTGGTTTAAACCTGATTCCTGACTGCTTATCTAGTAGCAATTGCAAAAGTGTGAATGTCAAATGTACTTCTAATGTTGTATAATGTCTAATCTGACTTGACTTTGGGCTACATCTGCAGAACCCTTTCAGGTTTGCACAAGACAAGAGTATGTTGGTATTTGGTGGAAATGCTCTAAATAATTGTTTGTGTGGCTCAGTAAAACTTTGCATTATTCCGTTCAAAGTCAGTTGTTAATTGCAAAGATTTAAAAACCTGGTACTATTGAGATGGTAAACATTTTAAAAGTTTCCAATTCTTATAAATGAGCTGAATCTTCTTTGTTTTTGGTGCTCAAACTGAGCTATCAAAGTGGAGTGGTAATGGCTACCCCTCTAGGCCCTTCATTGTCTTTGAAGCCCTTCTTTGGACTCTTTCTAATAGTTTTATATCTTTCTTATATTGAGGCACCCAAAACTGCACACAGGACTCAAGGTGAGGCTGCGCTAGTGCAGAGAAACAGTGGGACAATCATCTCCTTTGACCGGCTGGCAACAGTGTGCTTGATGCACCCAAGATATGGTTGGCCCTCCTGGCTGCCAGGGCACACTGTTGACTCATATTCAACTTGCCATCAACCAGAGTGGTCACTTCATTTAGGTGAAGGTAAGCCTAGTATATGGCTCTCAAGTGCAAGGTGATCTTGACAGTGAAGAATATGATTTGACACACAATTGTAGTTGGAAGTTTATTGGGGTAAAACTTTAGAGAGTTTAAATGTTAAAAACTAGGAGTTCTGCAGCCAATATAGATTTTTGGACCTTCTGGAATTAATTGGGACAAAGCTACAGAGCTCTTTCCACAGATCACATGAGATTCGTTCTGAAGTTGGTAGTGACCTTGCTAATTTGTTTCCATCACCAACTTGTAAATCTTATGTTTATAGCATTACAAGTCAACTATATTTTTCTTAGGAAAAGTTCAATATTAGTCACCTGATTCGGAGTAGTAAAGACCTGGAAATAACCCGGTTGAGGTTAACTGTTTACAACTGTCTTCATGTAAAATGTAATTTTCTGATGTAGTGTACATCAGCTTTCTGGTAGCAACATTTAACATAATGGTGTTTAATTGTGGTATCACTCAAATGTCCTTTTTTTAAATTCAAAATTAATGGAATGATAAAAGTGAAGGAAGCCCCAAATCACTTAAAGTTTGGCAAAACAGTAGAAAAGAGAATTGGGCTGTATATCTTCATTTTGCCCAGTGATAAATCTGTCTGTCATATTGAAATATTCTTGTGATACTTGTTCTTTTAGGAAACTGTTTCCTACCAGGTTCCCATAGCAAGGAAAATTTGTCATAAAAATGCTTGGATTACATCAAGTTACTATATTTTCTGTTTACTGCAATGATTCGAGTTTAAAAAGTGACCCTCAACAGAAACGCATGATTTTGAAAGCTGAAAACTTTATCTACATTTCAATCATGGCTGAGACTTAAACTGGATCTGCAGTTTATAAACTATGTCTGTGTAACCTGCATCTGTTTGTATTTTAATAATTGTTCTTTAGTGTTCTACCTTAACTTATAAGAAGTAAAGTTGATATTAAAATACATAATGATTACATCCTTTACTTGGGAGAAGGTGTTCCTTGTTTAATAGTATGATATTTATAAGAATTTTTTTCATGTTCTAGGAGGCTCAATTTAAGAATAGGATTGTAGGAGAAAATTATATAACCCTGCAATGTGTAAATCAAATTCATTATCTTGTTGAGAAAGACAAAACAATTCCTTCAAAATGCCATGATTCGAAGCCAAACATACTGTACAAAGTCTCTGGCTAAGATTGGTGTGCAAGTCTGTTCTTCCAATATATCAACTATTTCTATAAATATGGAGGTATTCACTTCAAGTAATAGCACTGCAAAGCAGTACAGGTACTGAATTCCCAAACCACACCTTTTGTTCATCTAAGGGAGCTTTGTATTATGAGATTGAGGATGTATTCAAAATATCAAAGGAGATAAAATAATCCTCAAGTTTTTTATTTACTTGTAAATCAATGTATTTTGCAACAGGACTTTCAGGTATGCCTGTATTGCTAAAAAAGGTAAATAAGAATGGGGCTGGTAATTTGTAAGTAGTAGGGAAGGTTGGTGGTGTGGGTTGATGAAGGAGCAGACTAGGAGGAGACTAGTGGAGGCTGGTGTATTGGGTCTGGCTGAGTTGGAGTTCATTTCCCCATAGTAGCCCTCACAGTGCTGTGCTTTGCATTGGTAGCTAGAAGGGTGTTGATAACACACGTGTTTTGGCTACTGCCAAGCACAGCATCAGCACTGTAACATTCCTTCCTCAATCGAAGGCAAGATCCTGGGAGAGGACTGAAGTAGGTCAGCTGATCCAAATTACCAAAGGGATATTCCATACCATATGAAACCTAAGGCAAGGAGCAGAAAGGCAGGCATTCATTGTCTCCAATGGTTGCCTGCTGAGAAACCATCACGCGTGCTCAAGCCCTGCTTCTCAAAAGTGGCTGACCATCGCTGCTGCTGGGAAGCAGACAATAAACCCTGTTATCTTTTTCTTTGCTTCATTTTTGCGTGTTTTTGTTTTAAATAAACTGCCTTATCCCAACCCACGAGTCGTTTTTCCACCTTACTCCCTCCCCTGTCTGGCTGGAATGGGGAGTGATAGAGCGGCTAGGTGGGCACCTGGCATCCAGTCAAGGTCAATCCACCACAGCTGGTTATAAGACACTATTTAATTTCATATACTAGGACCTACCCGGCAGGACTTGAAAATGTGAAATCAAACATCCTCAAACAGAAGTGAAAAAAGAACTCTCTTCAATGGTTTATAGTGGTTAAAAAACCATGACCTTTTTTAGCAACTCAGAATGAACTCAGTTGTTTGGGGACTCTCCTCTGGTCAAAACTACTAAATTATATTCTTTATGTATCTCAACTTTGAAATTGCCACGCAGTCAGAATGTGAACAGAAATAATCACTGAGCACCCCCACGTGTCCAGGGATTCCACAATTTTTGGTATTATCCATCCAATCCAAGATCTTTCTGCCCCCCAGATCCTCCCCATGGCATACCTCCCCAGAAATTGAGTCGGGGGGTCTCAAGACCCCTTCTTCCTCATCTTCCTCTTAGTCACATCATGTACAGTTTTTTAGAGCTCCTCCAAGGTTCAGGGCTTGAAAATTGCTTTGTCTATGATGGTATCTTGTTGTTCAAGACTACAGTGCAAATGTTCTCAAACAGAATGAAGGCCTGCCTTGAGATAAGTCTAAAAAAGCTAAAGAATTTAGAAAGTTCAATATGAAATGGGAAAAAAGGGTTTGGGTAAGTGTAAACTATTGTGCTAAAGTGTGAGAAACTATCATCATCATGGCTAGGCTTCGCGAACGAAGATTTGAGAAGGGCTCTACCCACGCTTGCTACAAGTACATTGATGGCTAAAAAGGCCAATGCGAGATAGACAAGTCCGGTTGCAGAAGGCACAGCAGAAAGACTCCCCAGGTGATACAGACGAGACGCGATTCTTTCTGCGTTGTCTTTTCTCCTCGAGAGTGATCCTGCGTGTGTTCTCAAAAGAAGCAGCAGCGTTATAGATGGTGTGTCTCCAGGCCTCCCGATTGGAGGCCAGGGTAGACCAATGGTGGTGATCAATATGGCCAAGGCTGAGGGATTGTTTCAGGCAGTCCTTGTACCTCCTCTTCAGGGCTCCTCTCTTGCGGTAGCCAGTGGCAAGTTCCCCATAGAGCACGATCTTAGGGAGGCGGTAGTCCTGCATCCCGGAGACGTGCCCTGCCCAGCGCAGCTGTGTTCTCAGCAGCATGGCCAAAATGCTCGTGACTGCTGCCTGTTCAAGGACAGATGTGTTGGTCACATAGTCCAGTGGATGTTTAGAATTGAACGGAGGCAGCGCTGATGGAAGCGTTTTAAGAGACGCAAGTGGTGCCGGTAAATGACCCATGATTCGGACCCATATAGAAGAGTAGACAGTACAACAGCTCTGTAAACGCTGATCTTTGTGCTTTTCTTCAGGTGTTTGTTTTGCCACACTCTTTTACGGAGTTTACAGAAAGCTCTGTATGTCTTTGCTAACCTGTTGTCTGTTTCTGCATCAATCTTACCGTCTGAGGAGATGATGCTACCCAGGTAACTAAACTGCTGGACTGATTTGAGTTCTGTTTCACCAATGGTGATATGGGGATGATGGGAGACTTCCTGAGGTGCAGGCTGATATAAAACTTCTGTCTTCTTCAAGCTGATTTCCAGTCCAAACAGCTCAGCAGCCTCTGCAAAGCAGGATGTTAGACGCTGCAGAGCTACTTCTGTGTGGGCAACTAGGGTGGCATCATCAGCGTAAAGCAGCTCACAGATAAGATAATTTAAGGTCTTAGTGTGGACCTTCAGTCGCCTTAGGTTGAATAGGCTCCCGTCCGTACGATATCGAATGTAGACACCGTTTTCATCATCGAGGTCTGCCGTGGCCCTTTGGAGCATCATGCTGAAGAAGATTGTGAATAAAGTTGGTGCAAGAACGCAGCCTTGCTTCACACCATTGGCTATTGGAAACGGTTCAGAAAGTGCGTCACCATGTCTCACTTGGCCGCGCTGGTCCTCATGAAGCGAGATGATCATTTTGAGGAACTTGGGAGGACATCCTAAACGTTCCAAAATCTGCCACAGACCTTTTCTGCTCACAGTGTCGAAAGCCTTGGTGAGATCAACAAAGGTAACATAGAGTCCTTTGTTCTGTTCCCTGCACTTCTCTTGCAGTTGTCTGAGAACAAATACCATGTCTGTGGTACCTCTGTTGGTTTGGAAACCACACTGGCTTTCAAGTAGAAGATCTTCTGCTATGGTGGGTATTAATCTGTTCAACAGAATTCTTGCTAGGATTTTACCAGCAATGGAGAGTAGAGTAATACCTCGGGAATTTGAGCAGTCTGATTTATCTCCTTTCCTCTTGTACAAGGTGACGATGACATCCGCGATGTTCGTCACACCTGCGTGATGCCTAGTGCAGAATGTCAAACGGATCATCGCCTTGTGCGTTGTAAACTTAACCTCCACCTTAAGTTCAAACCTAAAAAGGGCAGCATTCCTAGAAGGAGACTTCAAGTTAACAGTCTTCAATCAGCTACAGTGAGGGACAGTTTCCAGGCAAATCTTCAATCCAGGCTCGAAGTTCATTCCACAGACTCCTCTCCCGAAGCGCTTTGGCAACTTATTAAAAGTAGCATTCTGGAGTCCTCTGAAGAATCCTTAGGGTTCTCCTTCAAGAAAAACAAGGATTGGTTTGATGAAAACAATCATGAGATCCAGGAATTGTTGAGTAAGAAGAGAACTGCTCACCAAGCCCACCTTGCTCAGCCATCCTGTCATATAAGAAAAGCGGCCTTTCGACTCGCATGCAGCAAGCTGCAACAAAAACTTCGTGACATCCAGAACAAGTGGTGGACCAATCTAGCAGAAAAAATCCAATTATGCACAGATACAGGTGACTACAGGGGATTCTATGAGGCTCTGAAAACAGCCTACGGTCCTACACACCAGGTTCAAAGCCCATTACTCAGTGCAGATGGCCAAATGCTTCTCACAGATAAAGTTTCCATCTTGAATCGATGGTCTGAACACTTTCAGACTCTCTTCAGTACTAACCGTGTAGTTAAAGACTCAGCAATGCAGTTCATTTCACAACAACCCGTGAAAACTGAACTGGATACTGCCCCCACCATGGGAGAAACTCTTAAAGCCATACAGCAGGTGAAAATTGGCAAGGTAGCTGGGGTTGACGGAATCCCACCTGAAATCTGGAAGTACGGTGGCCAAGCACTCTGTGCTAAGTTTCATGAATTTGTGGTGCGCTGTTGGGAATGAGGTGAACTACCTTCAGACCTTCGAGAAACTATACAGCTACATTAAAATCTACAAAAAGCTAAACATCTAAAAAGTTCAAAGGCATCACCATCCATTACATCATTCCAGTCATGTGAGTCATCCCACCATGTTTCCATGATGGCTTCCAGCTCCTCTTGATTGTTTCCCAAACTGTGTGCATTAGTGTACACGCACTTCAGCTGGGCTGCTGATATCACTCCTAACCCTGGCTTTCCACCCTTAGGCTCACCTCTGGAGAGCTTGGTTTCAACCCCTTCCCCTTTCAAACCTAGTTTAAAGCCCTCTTGATCAGCCCTGCCAACTTATATGCTAGAGTTCTTTTGCCCTTGCTAGATAGATGAAGCCCAGGCTTGGTACTATAAATTTTGCCCCATGATCAAAACCCTCAAAATTCTGCTGGTGGCACCAATCTTTTAGCCACCTATTGATAAAATGGGGTTTCCTACTCCTCTCCTCATTCATCCTTGCTACTGCAGGAATTGAGGCGAACACCACCTGTGCTCCTGTCCCATCAACTAATCGACCCAAAGCCTTAAACTCCTTTTTAATTGCCCTGGTAACTCTTTTATCGATCTTATCACTGCCAACCTGAACTACCAACAGTGGGTGATAATCAGAGGGTTGAACTAGCTTGGGGAGTCTCCTGTTAACATCCCTTACCTGGACCCCAGGAAGGCAGCGGACTTCCCTGTGGGATGGGTCCGGTGGATCTGCTTCTCCCAGGCAACTGCAAAAAAAGCAGAGGTTTGCATAGCAAGATTCCAGTAGACATCAGACTTCCTCTTGTCTTAAAGCTAACTTATTACATAATCTTAAAAATTTATCAAACTTGGTTGAAAAATATAGTAAGCTTCAAAATTCAAGACAAAAAGTTGTCAGTGCACTTCCTAGCATTTCATAGTTCACACTTCAACTGAAGTAACAGTACTGTTTTGAATTAGGAACCTGATTCTTAGTGCATTAGGAATGCCTGTTCCTTTCACAGACCGAAGTTTTGATGTACCCAAGGTATCAATCAGACACTTATCAAAATGTGCCATCACACAGAATCATTGAGGTTAGAAGGAGGTCATCTAGCCCTTTTTCTGTCCATCTCCCCCTGCCTCATTTAGTGTAGGGTCAACTAGATCAAGTTTACCAGGGTCATGCCTAGTTGGGTTTTGAATATCTCCAAGGATTGAGACTCCACAACCTTTCCTGGACTGCCTGTTTTGTTATTTGACAGTTCAACTTGTATGCACTGCCTTTTGTCATGTCACTGAATACCTCTGAGTGTCTAGATCCATCTTCTTTACTCCCTGCCCCTGCTTCTGCCCCCCAGTCAGGTGTTCATATACATTGAAAAGATTTCTTGCCCCTCTGCCACCATGAGCATTATCTTCTCCAGGTTGAATGATCCCAGCTCTCACTCTCTCATATAAGATTCTTCAAGCCCTTTAATTATCTTAATTGGACTTGGTCCATCAGACTTGTGCCTACTCTGATACAGTGGGAGCCCAACACTCGACACAGCACTGCAAGCATGGCCTCACCACTGCTGAGTTGAAAAGAACGATCACCTCATTCCACCTGCATGCAATGGTTTTCCTAATGCAGCCCAAGAATACATTTGCCTTCTTTGCTGCAAGGGCATGTTGCTGGCTCAGGTAGTTCCTGCAGGCTTCATCTGTAACTGGTGTTCAGTTTGAACTACAAACAACAGAAAGACTGTAAGCTTTTCCATATAGAGGCTAAGCAAATGTGGGAGAAGCCTAGTCTTTATAGAAACATTTAAGTCTTTGTGTGAGTTGACACAGTCTCATGGTTTAGTTAAGCAAGGAATTTTTCTTCCCCTTCCCCCAGGCCCTGTGTGTAAACCATCAAGAGCTATCAGGTGGACAAAAGGGCTAGCTCGCTGGTTAATGGTTGAAAAATTAGTCTCCTAGGAAATGGGGGAGACGAAAGGCTATTGTTTACTTTTTTCTCTTGTCTCCTGGGCAATGGGGGAGGAGGAGTTTTTTGGTGGGCTGGGTGTGACTGGAACACAGGTAGGGGGTGAAGGCTGGTGGTTCCTGTGGCTCCACGACCTGTTTGCTAGTTGCAGATCCTGCTCGGATTTCTTTTTCATCAGAGGGGAGCTGTTGTTTTTTTTTTCTTCCTCCCCTGGAGGTTTTTCCATTTTTTTGCTTTTCCCTTTCACCGTTCCCCAAGAGAGGAAGAGAGAGAGAGAGAGAGAGAGAGAGAGAGAGAGAGAGAGAGAGAGAGAGAGAGGACTGGGCGGAGAGGAGACTGACCAGCCGGAGTAAGTAGGAGCTGCCTGGTCCCTTTCCCCTCTCCCTCTCCCCTTTCCCAGTGTGTGGAAAGGGAAGGGGAACCGAGTTTTTTTTTTTTGTTTTTCTTCGACACACCCCAGAGGGCATTCTTTTTTATTTCCCCTCCACACGTGGCGGCAACCAGGGATCCCACAGTGCCACCTGGTGGCAGGCACAAGACATTACAAGTTCTGCACCTCCAGTGATTCAACAGCGCCACCTGGTGACTGCTATAGGACATTACAAGCTCTGCACCTCCAGTGACCCAATGGCGCCCCCTATTGACTGTGATTTGGAATTGCACCAAAGGGTGCAAAATTGCACTGTTTCCCTTTGCCTGTTTATCGGTTTGTTTTTTTGAAGGGGATTATTTGTAGGTATAGGAGTATTGTTTGGTTGTTTTACTTGGGTTTTTTTTGTCTTTCTGTTAATACACACATACCTTTTAATAAAGGGCTGTTATTTTTCCTTTTCCATAATTTGTTTTTCCTTCATTTGGAACCTCTTAATTTCAGATTTATAATTGCATAGAGGGAGGAGTTTGGGTTTTTTCTCATAACTCATCCTCAGCAAAAGACCCTTGTCTCATTTTAAACTGAGACGCATGGGCAGGCGACCGGGACAACCACAAACTCATGGATAGAAAACAAAGAGTAAATTTATTTCTGTTACCTCACTGACCAAGGCTGCCCCAAAGCAACACCCAGGCAGAGGTACACAAGTGGAGACACAGGCACCGTTAAACTGGGTCCATGCCAGAGGATCATTGATCTGCTGTTCACACAGGCTTATCAAACCTAATCCCCAGCTGCAAGGTCAATTGACTGATTTACAAACATTCTCAACAGTCTTCTGCTTTTTAACCCATTCCTCACAACTGCTGGTTTTGGCTGGGGTAGAATTAATTTTCTTCCTAGTGGCTGGTATGGGGCCATGTTTTGGATTTGTGCTGAACACAGTTATGACAACAGAGAGTTGTTTTTGTTGTTGCAGAGCAGGGCTTACACAGAGCCAAGGCCTTTTCTGCTTTTCATACTACTACGCTGTAAAGGAAGTTGGGGATGCATGGGAGGTTGGGAGGAGACACAGTCAGGGCAGGTGACACCAACTGATCAAAGGGATATTCCAGACCATATGACATCATTCTCAGTATATAAAGTGGGGGGAAAGAAGGAGGAAGGGGGGGGGATGATTGGAGTGATGACATTTGTCTTCCCGAGTCACTGTTATGTGTGATGGGGCCATGCTCTTCTGGAGATGGCTGAACACCTGCCTGTCCGCCCGCCCATGGGAAGCAGTGAATTCATTCTTTGTTTTTCTTTGCTTGTGTGCACAGCTTTTGCTTTCCCTAATAAACTGTCCTTATCTCAACCCACAATTTTTCTAGCTTTTACCCTTCTGATTCTCTCCCCAATCCAACTAGTGGGGGAGTGAGTGAACAACTGTGTGGGAATTGGTTGCTGACTGGGGTTAAAAACCACCAGTC
The DNA here is from genome assembly GCF_022539395.1 of Myiozetetes cayanensis. Classification (NCBI taxonomy): domain Eukaryota; kingdom Metazoa; phylum Chordata; class Aves; order Passeriformes; family Tyrannidae; genus Myiozetetes; species Myiozetetes cayanensis. The sequence goes on from NW_026087492.1 coordinate 45,387, forward strand.
TAATTCTTTGTGAAGTTGTTACAGGACAAACCAAATAGACTTTAAAAACTGGGGTTTATGCCTCTTATTGTCCAATACTCTTAAAATCTTAACTTGTCCCTTAGCTCACTAATAATCTGTTTCCAGCTCTAAATTTTTTTAGAAAGTTTCAACTTGACATTGTATCTTCCATTAGAATTCTGCTGCGCTCTGGTATTTCAATGTTAGTGGATGTTGCACTTAATTATGAGAGGTGTCTAAAACAATTTGCCTTACTCCATAAATTATGTGGTGGTTATGCAAGATTTGTGGCTAAATCAACCTGTTGTCATAACTGTTGCTGAGGTGGCTAAATAGAAATACAGAAAAAGCTTTCAGTTGAAATGATCGAGACTTATTTGCCATTAATTTTCTGCTATGTTCTATTCTGTGCAAAACTTGTATCTATTATGAAAGAATGAACGTTAAATGAAATGCAATATCTGAATTGCAGAAAGGCTTCTGGTATGATTGTTAATTCTACATTTAAGTCTTTATTATTAGATGCCAGTCAGCTGTACTTCCATACAGTGGCATTTGCTGCACAGTATCCTAGGATTTAGGCTGAATGTGAGGACAGACTAAGTTCTGTAAGAACTGATTAGTTTCTGTTAGAGAAACTATTCCTGAAGTTTTTAGTTAAAGCAGTAGTTGACAGAAGATATGTTATTAAAGATCAGTGTGTTGTACAAAGGCATTTTATCTTTGACTCAAGGCTTTTTGTACACGAGAGGTTTTGCTTGTTTACCTTAATGAAAAGTAACTACTTGATTTAGGAATGCTTTCATGTTAGCTTTTAGTCTGCAAAGTTGACATTATTGATGCCTGAAAGATGGAAGAAACCAAACTGGGATGTTTGATACTCTTGAGGACTGGTTTGATGAGTTGGAGCGAACTAAAGGGAATGTGAAATACAAAGCAATGACTACAAATGAAAGCTACAGACTCGCTGAAAAGTAAGCTTACCCTGCTTAATAATGAAATTTGGATATGCATCTCATTAAGATTTTATGAAAATCAGTGCTACCTTTGATGCTGAGCATTGTATAGGGGTTTTTTGTTTGGGGTGGGTTTTTTTACTTTTTTTAAGGATCTGGTTTCCATCTTGTTTTATGGGATGCTTTGATTTAGTGCCTCAGGATGTCATCTTCCACAGATACTGCTCAAGCAGGGTTAACTTCAACATTAGGTCAGGCTACTTGAGACCTTGGTCAATCAAAATTTGAATATTTTTAGGGGTGGAGAATATGGAAATGGAATAGAAAATTTGTAGGTCTGGTACCTATGCTTTGTCAGAATTATTGGTCAGCTTTCTCAGTTCTGTATGTTTACTCTGATAAAATTTCAAGGTAGATGCATTTGAGATATTCTATTGTTTTAGCTGTGGAGGAGTAACTGATTTAACCTATATCTGCAGAATGTGCTGATGGATGTTAACTTGTATCTCCTTTAGTAGAAGGTTAGTGATGTATACTTCTACCAACTTAACTAAGCAATATCTATTGGTGAACCCTCTGGGATGTATATGAGGTTTTGTATGCTACTGCTGTTAACTAATCTAATCCTGAAAGGTTCCACAGACCTTGGAAACAAACACCAATTTTCAAAGAACTACATCTTAACTATTTATTCCAGAACTCTGTCTTGAGAGACTCAAAGTGGGGTTAAGTACTTATTCTTGTTGCTTCTGTGGGCCATGCTGTGTTGACACAGAAGAGAGCCCTTCCCCTGTCCCCAGAAAATTATGTGAGATGGTATAGAATAACCTCTGTGTCCTAACCATGCCTCCTCCTGGCTACTGCAAAAATTAACCCTGTCCTGGCTGGAACCAGGATATCTGATCTAGGTGACTCTGACTTGGAGGGAAGGGGGGGGGGCAGACTAGATGATCTCCAGAGGTCCCTTCCAACCCTAACAGTTCTGTGATTCTGTGACACGTTGGAGAAGTTTGTGGAGGACTGTCTCCCACAGGAGGGACCCCCACACTGGATCAGGGGAAGGAGTCCTCTCCCTAAGGAGGAAGCAGTGGCCGAAACAACAGGTGACTGTAACCCCAATTCCCCATCTCCCTGTGATCCTTGGATGGAGGAGGTAGAGAATCATGAATAAAGTTAAGCCCAGGAAGGAGGGAGGGGTGGGAGGAAGGTGTTTTTAACATTTGTTTTACTTCTCATTATCCTACTGGGATTTTGATTGGTAATCAATACAATTAATTTCCCCAAGTTGATTCTGTTTTGCCTGTGACGGTAATCAGTGAGTGATCTCTCCCTGCCCTTATCTCAACTCGTGAACCTTTTGTTATATTTTCTCTCCCCTGCCCAGCTGAGGAAGGGAGTGATAGAGTGGCTTTGGTGGGCATCTGGCATCCAACCAGGGTCAAACTCCCACAGTTCTGGAGTTCTCCCAGTTCTGGAGAACTTCAGACAAGGGTGTCATGTTCTCTACTCCAGCCGCATTCCCCATTTTTACCTTATTTTAGAGACCTGAACCCTGAATTTCCTTTTTACCAAAATATAGGTACCTTTTTTCCAGAGGACTCGAACCTCTCTTAGAGATTCTGAGAACTCTTTTTCATTCATAATGATGTAACACAGGACTCAAACCTGCCTACTTGGATTGCAGGACTCAAGCCTGCTTCCTTGGAGTGCAAAACTTGAATCTGCCTCCCACCAGCCTCTGTGTCAAAATTTAAACTATTTGTCTCTACAGCCTTCCACTCCAAAGGTCCTAGGTGAACTCCCCTGTCTGCCAACAGTATGGACATTTGGAGTTGAGAGGACCCCATCTGGATCTTCATTTGTTAATGGAAGGAGAGTGTCTTAGTTTAACGAGACAAAAGTGTTTGCTAAAAGAGGACAGGATAGAAGAAAAACCAAACTCCTCCCTCTGAGTTATTATAACTTTGAAATAAAGAGCCTTCAGTCAAAAAGGTGTGGAAAAGAAAATAACAGTTCTTAATATATATATATGTAACACAACAGAACAAGCAACAATTCTGTAACCAAAACTTTCACTGAAACCATGTCATAGTTCCGATTTTAGCAAGGAATTTTTCTTTCCCTTCCCCCTGCTGTGTGTGCTCTGTGTATAAACCATCAGGTGAACAAAAGAATCGACCTGGTCCACTAATGGCCGAGAGATTAGTGTCCTTGACAACGAAGGGGGAAGAGTTGGGGGGGTGGTTAGTGTGTGGATGGAAGGAGGTGGGGAGGAGAGGCTGGTGTGTGCCGGTGGGCTCAGGACCTGCTGCAAGGTGCAGAAGCTGCCTGGTTTTTCTCTTCCTGTCGGAGGGGAGTTTGCTGCTGCTCTCTTCTCAGCTGTTGCTGGCTGCAGGCCCTGCTTAAAGCGAATCCTAACCAACTGAAGTTCGTGAGTTTTCTTCCATTGGGAGAACTTTCTGTTTTATTGCTGGTTTTTTCTTACCTCCCCCCTTTTCCAGTGTGGGAAGGGGAATCCAGGTTTTTTTTTGTTTTTTCTCTGATATACCCTGGGGGGTGTTGCTTTTTCCCCTTCCCCCAACCCACCTGGCAGCAACCAAGGATCTCACAGTGCTGCCTGGTGACGGGCACTGGACATTACAAGTTCTGCTCCTCCAGTGATCCAACAGAGCCACCTGGTGACTACTATAGGACACTACAAGTTCTGCACCTCCGGTTGATGCCCAAAAAAGGCAGATTAAAACTGTTTAGAGACAGAGTTTTATGCCTTAAACAGCAGGTATTTATTTATTGAATGGCCGGGCAACCTGCCAGCTATTGCTGGGAAAACAGGCTCCGAACTGGTCAGGTCAGAATGAGTATTTTATACAGATTTGGCAATGATTACAACATAATCACATACATATTCATATTATTGTATCATTAGATTACAATATTCATAGCAGGTGGAGTCAGGGTGGAGTGTGAGGCGTGGTCTCTATTTTGAGGAATATTATGGTGGTACATTTGGTCTTACTTCATCTTAGGTTCTCAAATCTACTCTTCTTCATCGGGTGACCCTGGAGACCTTTCGTACTTTCTATTGTTCCATGTTCTGATCGTCCAGGCTTGAAGAAAACCTTGGCTTCAGGCCTATTTCACCTATTCAAATGTCTACCTTAGCCTATTTGGCTATAATTTATTACCTCTGGGTTCCTTGCTCAATATATCTTGTTGAACTGGTACAGGACATAATCTTACAGAAATGGGGGGAGGGAGATAAGGAGTTCTTACAGTAAAAGTGTTTCGATTAACTCTTCTGAAGCCTTGTCTTCCTTCACAGTGAATGGTACAGGACACTACAAGTTTTGCATCTCCAGTGACACGACGACACCCCCTGCTTACTGTGGTTGGAATTGCACCAAAGGGTGCAAAAATTGAACTGTTTAATTTTCCTTTTGCCGTTTTATCGGTTTTGTTCTTGAAGGGGATTATTGGTGGGTATAGGAGTATTACTTGGTTGTTTTACTTGGTTTTTTTTCCGTGTTTCTGTTAATACACACATACCTTTTAACAAAGGGCGGTTATTTTCCCTTTTCCATAATTTGTTTTCCTTCAATCGGAGCCTCTTAATTTTGGATTTATAATTGCTTAGAAAGAGAAGTTTGGGTCTTTTTCTCCTAACCCATCCTCAGCAAAAGACCCTTGTCTCATTTAAACTGGGACATTTTTGGCGCCCAACGTGGAGCCCGAGAGAGGAAAAGTGGAAAAGGAATAACTGCCCTTGTGTGACTTTATACGTGTTTGTGAACCTCTAGGCACCATGAAGTCTAAGATTGTTGCTTTTCTGTGGTATATAACTATGCCGAAATCTATGTCCCACCTGTCGATGTTTTTCAGCTCAGACACTATGACCCTCATTGCAATAAGTATGTTTGAGCTCTTGCACTGGTTTTATGACATAGCAAACTCAGCACCTGTTATTTTCGTTTGGGATATGTTCTCAAGGATATATTACTGCTCTAGCCTACACTGTCTCCTTTGGGGGTTTAAGGATAATGGCACCTATCCCTATGGAGAAACACCGGGGGGTATATTTGCCCAACCCTTCATACATTTTCCCTTTGGTTCCAATACAATGGCCTCTGAGAAATTTAAACTCTCTTTAGATGTAAGAGACATTTTACTTTTTGGTCTTCTTGTGAAAGCTTGTGCCACGGTGTCATATCTAATATTCGTAGTTAGGGCCAGGTTTTACCAGGAACGGGCACAGAAGCCAGCCCCAGTGGTGGAAAACCTTGAATGGCATGGGCCATGGGAGGAGTTGCGTAAATTTCTAGAAAGCGGTTCAGTTCCTACAACATGGAAGCTCACTCTCGAACAACTCCTAAACCCTACAAAGAAAATAACAACTGTGAGGGAGAGAGGTCATGGTAAACCCATAGAGAGGCAGTTGGTAGATGCATGTGGGGTTTTAGCCGTTGCCTACAGAAAGCTGTTCAGTATGGTGCAACCCTCACAGGGAAAAGAACAAGGTGAAAACGAGAGGTCTGATACAAGGGTGACTTCAGATAAGACCAGTTCCAAGGGACCAAACAAGTCAATGGAGGTTGCCCCTATCCAAAAGAGGAAATATAAGACCAAATCAGCCCGCCCAGTTGATGATGATGGGGAGGCAGGACCCTCACAGGCAGCCAACCCGGAACCAGAAATCATCACTGAGTCTTTATCATATGACAACCTCTGGAAATTATGGGCAGATGTCATCCGTCACCCGAATGAGCCCATACTGACCTGGATGATCCAAGTTTGGGACTTCACGGGTGATGCCATAAACCTTGATGGTGGTGAAGCAAGGTTCTTGAGGTCTATTGCCCAGGATGTAGGCATTGAAGAGGCATTTGTGAGAGAATCAAAGCCCCTGTCTCTCTGGGCACGAGCTACTGGATGCTGTGAGAGAGAGGTTCGTTTACAGAGAGACCTTGCAGACAGACCATTTTGTGAAGAACTGGAATACCATGGAAGAAGGGATATGACGCCGGAGGGAAATGGCACTGTTGGAGGTACTGTTTGGAAGGGATATGCAAGCTAATCACGATCTTGACAAGGTTAGATGTACACCAATCATGTGGTGGACCTTCATACGTATAGGGCCATCTGCACACGTCAGTTACTTGACATCATTGGAGGCTGGGGAAAAGAGTGAACCAGTGGCGTTTATAGAAAATAAACTTCGGATGTATGACAGTATGGTCCAAGGATCACTACAAGCCCGCGTTTCCTCCGTAGAGACCTCGATCAATAACCTGACTAACATAGCTACAAAATTACAAGATCAACAGGAGAAAATCCTAGAAAAGATTGAGAGAAACAGCTCCCAGGTGGCACCAGTGAGAACCAGGCGTCCCCCAGCTAGAGAGGGTAGACAGACCTCACGAACCGAGCTGTGGTATTTCCTGTCTGGCCATGGAGAAGACATGAGACAGTGGGACAGGAAACTGTTGTCTAAATGGTTCTGGGGAAAAAAAGACTCCAAACCAAATTAGGTAGGAGATAAGATAAGGATACAAAAGTTTTAATGAGCTCCCAGGCTTTCTGGAATACCCTCAGTGGGCACTCTCAAAATACAGATGTCCACAGTTTTTATAATGATCTTCACCCAATCCCGTCCAGCTACCACCCAGGTTCTACCCCCACCACGCCTCTTGGGAATTGGGTCTGGGGGCGTTTTGGGACCCCCTCTTCTTCATCTTCCTCTTCCTCAGAGCACGTAATGTCCTTGGAGGCCTTCCAGAATTCTAGGTCTGAAGGTTGTTGGGTCTATGGCTATATCTTGTTCCGTAGGATTAGGGTGTTCTTTTTACAATTCTACCTTGAAAAAGAGACTAAACAGGCTATGGAATTTAGGGAATTGATATGGGAATGGGTAACAGGGGTTTGAGCTGGTATGTTAAGGGTAAAGGGATAATATGCTGCTACTCTAAAATCTACATTTACTACATAACTACTTCTAAGGTCTACAAAAATTAAAAAAATCAAAACATCAAAACTCCAAGGTATCAAAACCTACCCATGTCTTGGCAGCCCGAGTACAAGAGTTGAAGGACAAGGAAAAGGCAAAGTCCGTGAAAGTGAGTGCAGTGTCGGTATCCCGTGGGCAGGGATCTGACCCGCAAGAAGGTACCTCCTGCCGGTATTCACAGACGGAAAACTGTGACGAGCAGGATAGAGACCAGTATTAGAGGGGCCCTGCCTCTAGCCAGGTAGAGGCACGGGACAACCGTGTCTATTGGACGGTGTGGATCCGATGACCTGGCACGTCAGACCCACAAGAATACAAGGCTTTGGTTGACACTGGCGCTCAATGCACGTTAATGCCCTCAGGACATGTGGGACCAGAGGCTATTTCCATTTCTGGGGTGACAGGAGGGTCGCAACAGTTGACCGTGTTGGAAGCTGAAGTGAGCTTGACCGGGAAGGAGTGGTAGAAACACCCCATTGTGACTGGTCCAGATGCCCCATGTATCCTGGGCATTGACTACCTTAGGAATGGGTATTTCAAAGACCCCAAGGGACATAGATGGGCTTTTGGAATAGTTGCTGTGGAAACAGAGGTGACTAAGCAGTTGAATTCACTACCTGGCCTCTCGGAGAACCCTTCTGCTGTGGGACTGTTGAAGGTTGAGGAACAGTGAGTGCCAATTGCCACTACAATAGTGCATCGTCGGCAGTACTGAACGAACTGAGACTCTGTGATTCCCATCCATAAGATGATCTGTGAGCTGGAGAGTCAAGGAGTGATCAAAAGGATCCACTCCCCCTTCAACAGCCCCATCTGGCCTGTGCGTAAGTCCGACGGAGAATGGAGACTGACTGTGGACTATTCTGGTCTGAATGAAACCACCCCGCCTCTGAGTACCGCTGTTCCAGACATGTTGGAGCTCCAGTACGAGCTGGAGTCTAAGGTAGCGAGGTGGTACGCCACTATTGACATCGTGAATGCGTTCTTCTCCATTCCCTTGGCAGCAGAGTGCAGGCTGCAGTTTGCTTTCACGTGGAGGGGCGTGCAGCACACGTGGAACCGACTGCCCCAGGGGTGGAAACAGTCCCACCATCTACCACGGATTGATCCAGGCTACACTAGAGAAAGGGGAAGCCCCAGAACACCTACAGTACATTGATGACATCATCGTATGGGGGGACACAGCAGAAGAGGTCTCTGAGAAAGGAAAGAAGATTATACAGATTCTCCTGGAAGCTGGGTTTGCCATCAAAAAGAGTAAAGTCAAAGGACCTGCCTGAGAGATCCAGTTCCTGGGAGTGAAGTGGCAAGATGGACTGAAGTCATCGATAAAATCACAGCAATGGCCCCACCAACTAGCAAGAAGGAAACACAAGCTTTCCTGGGTGCCATAGGTTTTTGGAGAATGCATATCCCCGAGTACAGCCAGATCGTAAGCCCTCTCTATCTGGTAACCCGCAAGAAGAATGATTTCCAGTGGGGTCCTGAACAACAACAAGCATTTGAACAAATTAAACAGGAGATTGCCCATGCTGTAGCCCTTGGGCCAGTCAGGACAGGAGCAGATGTGAAGAATGTACTCTACTCTGCATCTGGGGATAAGGGCCTCTCCTGGAGCCTCTGGCAGAATGGGCCTGGCGAGACCCGAGGTCACCCACTTGGATTCTGGAGCCGAAGCTACAGAGGGTTGGAAACCAATTACACTCCAACAGAAAAAGAGATCCTAGCATCTTATGAGGGAGTACAAACTGCCTCAGAGGTGATTGGCACAGAAGAACAGCTCCTCCTGGCACCTCGGCTACCGGTATTGAGTTGGATGTTCAAAGGGAAGACGCCCTCTACGCATCACGCCACTGGTGCCACCTGGAGCAAATGGATCGCCCTGATCACGCAGTGCACCCGCATTAGAAACCCAAATCGCCCTGGGATCCTAGAAATCATCACAAACTGGTCGGAAGGTGAGAATTTTAGTCTAGCAGAAGAAGAAGAAGGGGAGCAGGTGGTACGGGCAGAGGAAGCCCCAGCATACAACCAACTACCAGAAGAAGACATACGCTACGCAGTCTTTACTGATGGTTCCTGCCGCATCGTAGGGATGAAATGTAAATGGAAAGCAGCTGTATGGAGTCCCACACAACAAGTTGCAGAAGCTATGGAAGGAGAGGGTGAATCAAGCCAATTCACAGAGCTCAAAGCTGTCCAGTTGGCGTTGGACATTGTTGAATGAGAGAAGTGACCAAAACTTTACCTCTACACGGACCCATGGATGGTGGCCAATGCCCTGTGGGGGTGGTTGGACAGATGGAAGAAGGCCAATTGGAAACGTAGGGGAAAACCCATCTGGGCCACTGATATATGGCAAGACATCGCTACCCGGGTAGAGAAGCTGATTGTGAGGGTCCGCCACGTAGACGCCCACGTGCCCAAAAATTGAACCAAAGAAGAGCATCGCAACAATGAACGGGCAGACCGAGCTGCACAAGTTGAGGTGTCACAGGTGGACCTAGACTGGCAGTGCAAAGGGGAATTGTTCTCAGCACGATGGGCCCATGATGCTGCCGACCATCAGGGTAGAGATGCCACCTACAGATGGGCACAAGACCGAGGGGTGGATCTACCCATGGATACTATCTCTCAGGTTATCCATGACTGTGAGACATGTGCTGCCATTAAACAGGTCAAGAGACTGAAACCCCTGTGGTATGGTGGATGATGGAATAAATACAGATATGGGGAGGATTGGCAGGTTGATTATATCACACCGCCACAGACCCGTCAAGGTAAGCACTATGTGCTCACCATGGTGGAAGCCACCACTGGATGGCTGGAGACGCATCCGGTGCCCCACGCCACTGCCAGAAATACCATCCTGGGTCTCGAAAAACAGGTCCTGTGGTGGCACGGCACCCCAGAGCAGATTAAGTCAGATAATGTGACACACTTCAAGAATAGTTTAGTTACCACCTGGGTGAAAGAGTACAGCATTGAGTGGGTCTATCACATACCATACCATGCAGCAGCTGCAGGGAAGGTTGAACGGTGCAATGGACTGTTGAAGACTACCCTGAAAACATTAGGTGGAGGGACTTTCAAACACTGGGATCAACACCTAGCAAAGGCTACATGGTTAGTCAACACTAGAGGCTCCGTCAATCGAGCCGACCCTCCCCAATCAGAGTCCCTTCACACTGTAGATGGGGACAAGGTCCCAGTTGTTCACATGAGAGGTATGTTAGATAAAACAGTTTGGGTTAACCCTGCCTCGAGCAAAGGCAAATCCATTCATGGAATTGTTTTTGCCCAAGGACCTAGTTGCACATGGTGGGTGATGCAAGAAGATGGAGAAACCCAGTGCATACCTCAAGGAGATATTATCTTAGGGTAAACAGGCCATAACTGTATCCGTATTTGTATCTATATATTTGTGAATATGTACATAGTTTAGAATGATGTATGTATGTATGGAGTTCAAAAAAGTTTAATTTGATAAATGTATGGTGGCATGGGAAAAGAAAAAAAAATTTCGGGGTGGATAATGTCATAGTTTAGATTTTTGCAAGGAATTTTTTCTTTCCCTTACCCCTGCCATGTGTCTGTGTGCTCTGTATATGAACCATCAGGTAAACAAAGGAATCGGCTCACCAACTAATGGTTGAGATTAGTCTCCTTGAAAACAAAGGGAGAGGAGTTGTGGGGGGCTGGTGTGGCTGGAAGGAGGTGGGGCTGGGTGTCAGCTCAGCTCCCTGCCCTGAGCAGAGCCAGCTGTGAGCTGCAGACACTGCCTGGTTCTCTTCTTTCCTGTCGGAAGGGAGTTTTGCTGCTGCTCTCTGTTCAGCTGTTGCTGGCTGCAGACCCTGCTTACAGCGAATCCTAACCAACAGAAGTTTTTGAGTTTTCTTCCACTGGGAGAACTTTCAGTTTTATTGCTAATTTTTTTCCCCTTTCCCCCCCCCCATTCCCTCTCTCCTTTCCCAGTGTGGGAAGGGAAGGGGAACGCAGTTGTTCTTTTTGGTTTTTGGTTTGTTTTTTTTTTCTCCCTTTTCCTCTGACACGCCGGGAGGGTATTGTTTTACCCCATTCCACGTGGCAGTGACCAGGGATCCCACAGTGCCGCCTGATGACTACTATAGGACACTACAAGTTCTACACCTATAGTGATCCAACAGCGCCACCTGGTGAATGGTACAGGGCATTACAAATTTTGCATCTCCGGTGACCTGACGATGCCCCCTACTGACGGTAATTGGAATGGTACCAAAGGGTGCAAAACAAGAAAAAAATTGAAGTATTCGATTTTCCTTTTACCGGTTTATCGGTTTTGTTCTTGAAGGGGCTTATTTGGTGGGTATAGGAGTATTGCTTGGTTGTTTTACTTGATGGTTTGTTTTTTTTTCCTTTCCTGTGTTCCTGTTAATACACACATATCTTTTAATAAAGGACTGTTATTTTCCCTTTTCCATAATTTGTTTTCCTTCAATCGGAGCCACTTAATTTCGGATTTACGACGCCTTAGAGAGAAAAGTTTGGGTCTTTTTCTCCTAATCCATCCTCAGCAAAAGACCCTTGCTCATCTAAACTAGGACAACGTGTAAGCATAGGTAGTCCCTTTCTACTTCCAAGCCTTTCCACTTCACACGTATGACAACGCTCTGCACGTTCATCTCAGCTAGATGTACTCTTAAGCGCTTACAGACAAGCGCTTAGCCGCAAGTCGAGAGTGTCCACTTCAGGCGCCGCAGAGTGAGACGAGCCGGGAAAAACCACCTTGCTACATTCGCCCTACTCCTTGCAGCTGAAAAGAACGCTCAGCGCTCTGTGGAGGGCTGTACAGTTGAAAGGATGCAAAGGGAAACTCACTCCCAGTCGAATGGCAGCGCCTTGAAGTTTGCAGTTGGAAGGGGAATGACACTGAAAGACTTCTCTCTTGGCACGCTTCTCTTCTTGAGCTGTAGCGCACAGTGTGGATCTCAGCTGTGTGATTGAGAGTTTTGCTTGTACATGGAGGGGAAGAAGTGCAACGCTCGGTGTGGTGTTTTGTGGTTTCAAGAGAGAGAGGATACCTAGCTGTGGGTTTTCTTTTTAGGACATTTGGCATGGACTCGTCTGCTGGCGTCTCTCGTCTCACTCTGCTAGGGCTGATGCAAACGTTCTGGGCTCTGCTTGCCTGAAAGCGCTTCAGCGCACAAGCAACTAAAAACCAGGCACTACGAGGAAGTTTGCCAAGAGAGAAAGGTTTTGGGGTCTACCCCTTTGAAGTGTAAACGTGTAAGCATTGGTAGTCCCTTTCTGCTTCGAAGCCTTTCCACTTCACACGTATGACAACGCGCTGCACGTTCATCTCAGCTAGACGTACTCTGAAGCGCTTACAGACAAGCGCTTAGCCGCAAGTGTCCGCTTCAGGCGCCGCAGAGTGAGACGAGCCAGGAAAAACCACCTTGCTGCATTCTCCCTCCTTGCAGCCTAGAAGAACGTGCAGCGCTCTGCAGAGGGCTGTACAGTTGAAAGGATGCAAACGGAAACTCACTCCCATTCGAAAGGCAGTGCCTCGAAGTTTGCAGTTGGAAGTGGAATGACAGTGAAAACCTTCTCTTGGCACGCTTCTCTTCTTTAGCTGTAGTGCACATTGTAGATCTCGGTTGTGTGATTGAGAGTTTTACTGGTACGTGGAGGGGAAGAAATGCAATGCTCGGTGTGGTGCTTTGTGGTTTCAAGAGAGAGAGGATACCTAGTTGTGGGGTTTCCTTTTAGGACATTTGACATGGGCTCGTCTGCAGACCTCTCTCGTCTCACTCTGCTAGGACTTATGTGGACGTGCTGGGCTCTGCTTGCCTGAAAGCGCTTCAGTGCACAAGCCACTGAAAACAAGGCACTACGACGAAGTGTGCCAAGAGAGAAAGGTTTTGGGGTCTACGCCTTTGAATTGTAAACTTCTAAGCATTGGCAGTCCAATTCTGCTTCGAAGCCTTTCCACTTCACGCATTTGACAAAGTACTGCACGTTCATCTCAACTAGACCTACTCTGAAGTGCTTACAGACAAGCGCTTAGCCACAAACCAAAAGTGTCCAGTTCAGTTGCCGCAGAGTGAGACGAGCCGGGCAAAGCGACCTTGCTGCATTCGCCCTCCTTCTTGCAACCGAGAAGAACGCGCAGCGCTCTGTGGAGGGCGGTAGACTTGAAAGGATGCAAGGGGAAACTCACTCCCAGTCAAATGACAGTGCCTTGAAGTTTGCAGTTAGAAGGGGAATGACACTGAAAACCTTCTCTCTTGGCACGCTTCTCTTCTTGAGTTATAGCGCACAGTGTGGATCTCGGCTGTGTGATTGAGAGTTTTGCTGGGACGTGGAGGGGAAGAAATGCAATGCTCGGTGTGGTGCTTTGTGGTTTCAAGAGAGAGAGGATACCTAGCTGTGGGTTTTCCTTTTAGGACATTTGACATGGGCTCATATGCTGTCCTCTCTCGTCTCACTCTGCTAGGGCTGATGCAGG
>NW_026087493.1:0-58556 GCF_022539395.1 Myiozetetes cayanensis
ACAGCACCCCAAAAGGACAACGAGCCCCCAAAACAGCACCCCAAAGGACAACGAGCCCTAAAACAGCACCCCAAAGGACAACGAGCCCCTAAAACAGCACCCCAAAGGACAACGAGCCCCCAAAAAACAGCACCCCAAAAGGACAACGAGCCCCTAAAAACAGCACCCCAAAGGACAACGAGGCCCTAAAAACAGCACCCCAAAAGGACAACGAGCCCCCAAAAACAGCAACCCAAAAGGACAACGAGCCTCCCAAAAACAGCACCCCAAAAGGACAACGAGCCCCAAAACAGCAGCACCCCAAAGGATAACGAGGCCCCAAAAACAGCACCCCAAAGGACAACGAGCCCCCAAAACAGCACCCCAAAAGGACAACGAGCCCCCAAAAACAGCACCCCAAAAGGACAACGAACCCCCAAAAACAGCACCCCAAAAGGACAACGAACCCCCAAAAACAGCACCCCAAAAGGACAACGAGCCCCCAAAACAGCACCCCAAAAGGACAACGAGCCCCCAAAAACAGCACCCCAAAGGACAACGAGCCCCAAAACAGCACCCCAAAGGACAACGAGCCCCCAAAAACAGCACCCCAAAAGGACAAGGAGCCCCAAAAACAGCACCCCAAAAGGACAACGAGCCCCAAAACAGCACCCCAAAGGACAACGAGCCCCAAAAACAGCACCCCAAAGGACAACGAGCCCCAAAAACAGCACCCCAAAAGGACAACGAGCCCCCAAAACAGCACCCCAAAAGGACAACGAGCCCCCAAAAACAGCACCCCAAAGGACAACGAGCCTCCAAAAACAGCACCCCAAAGGACAACGAGCCCCGAAAACAGCACCCCAAAGGACAACGAGCCCCAAAACAGCACCCCAAAGGACAACGAGCCCCAAAAACAGCACCCCAAAAGGACAACGAGCCCCAAAAACAGCACCCCAAAAGGACAACGAGCCCCAAAAACAGCACCCCAAAAGGACAACGAGCCCCAAAAACAGCACCCCAAAAGGACAACGAGCCCCCAAAAACAGCACCCCAAAGGACAACGAGCCCCCAAAAACAGCACCCCAAAGGACAACGAGCCCCCAAAAACAGCACCCCAAAGGACAACGAGACCCCAAAAACAGCACCCCAAAAGGACAACGAGCCCCCAAAAACAGCACCCCAAAAGGACAACGAGCCCCCAAAACAGCACCCCAAAGGACAACGAGCCCCCAAAAACAGCACCCCAAAGGACAACGAGCCCCAAAAACAGCACCCTAAAAGGACAACGAACCCCAAAAACAGCACCCCAAAGGACAACGAGCCCCAAAAACAGCACCCCAAAGGACAACGACCCCCAAAAACAGCACCCCAAAGGACAACGAGCCCCAAAAACAGCACCCCAAAAGGACAACGAGCCCCCAAAAACAGCACCCCAAAGGACAACGAGCCCCCAAAACAGCACCCCAAAAGGACAACGAGCCCCAAAAACAGCACCCCAAAAGGACAACGAGCCCCAAAAACAGCACCCCAAAAGGACAACGAGCCCCCAAAACAGCACCCCAAAAGGACAAGCAGGCCCCAAAACAGCACCCCAAAGGACAACGAGCCCCCAAAAACAGCACCCCAAAAGGACAACGAACCCCCCAAAACAGCACCCCAAAAGGACAACAAGCCCTAAAAACAGCACCCCAAAGGACAACGAGCCCCAAAAACAGCACCCCAAAGGACAACGAGCCCCCAAAAACAGCACCCCAAAAGGACAACGAGCCCCAAAAACAGCACCCCAAAAGGACAACGAGCTCCCAAAACAGCACCCCAAAGGACAACGAGCCCCCAAAAACAGCACCCCAAAGGACAACGAGCCCCAAAAAACAGCACCCCAAAGGACAACAGAGCACCCCAAAGACAGCAGCCCCAAAAGCAGACAACGAGCCCCAAAAACAGCACCCCAAAAGGACAACGAGCCCCCAAAACAGCACCCCAAAAGGACAACGAGCCCCCAAAAACAGCACCCCAAAGGACAACGACACCCCAAAAACAGCACCCAAAGGACAACGAGCCCTGAAAACAGCACCCCAAAAGGACAACGAGCCCCAAAAACAGCACCCCAAAAGGACAACGAGCCCTAAAAACAGCACCCCAAAGGACAACGAGCCCAAAACAGCACCCCAAAGGACAACGAACCCCTAAAACAGCACCCCAAAGGACAACGAGCCCCAAAAACAGCACCCCAAAAGGACAACGAGCCCCCAAAAACAGCACCCCAAAAGGACAACGAGCCCCCAAAACAGCACCCCAAAAGGACAAGGAGCCCCCAAAAACAGCACCCCAAAAGGACAACGAGCCCCAAAAACAGCACCCCAAAGGACAACGAGACCCCAAAAACAGCACCCCAAAGGACAACGAGCCCCCTAAAACAGCACCCCAAAGGACAACGAGCCCCAAAAACAGCACCCCAAAAAGGACAACGAACCCCAAAAACAGTACCCCAAAAGGACAAGGAACCCCAAAAACAGCACCCCAAAGGACAACGAGCCCCGAAAACAGCACCCCAAAAGGACAACGAGTCCCCAAAAACAGCACCCCAAAGGACAACGAGCCCCCAAAAACAGCACCCCAAAAGGACAAGGAGCCCCAAAACAGCACCCCAAAAGGACAACGAGCCCCCAAAAACAGCACCCCAAAGGACAACGAGCCCCAAAAACAGCACCCCAAAGGACAACGAACCCCCAAAACAGCACCCCAAAAGGATAACGAGCCCCAAAAACAGCACCCCAAAAGGACAACGAACCCCCAAAAACAGCACCCCAAAAGGACAACGAGCCCCAAAAACAGCACCCCAAAGGACAACGAGCCCCCAAAAAACAGCACCCCAAAAGGACAACGAGCCCCCCCAAAAAACAGCACCCCAAAAGGACAACGAGCCCCCCCAAAAACAGCACCCCAAAAGGACAACGAGCCCCAAAAACAGTACCCCAAAAGGACAGTGAACCCCCCCAAAAACAGCACCCCAAAAGGACAACGAGCCCCAAAAACAGCACCCCAAAAGGACAAGGATCCCCCCCAAAAACAGCACCCCAAAAGGACAACGAGCCCCAAAAACAGCATCCCAAAAGGACAAGGATTGTCCTAATAAGAATTTGTCCATTAAGAATTAGGATTTGTCCATTAAGAATTAGGATTTGTCCTAATAAGAATTAGGATTTGTCCATTAAGAATTAGGATTTGCCCAATAAGAATTAGGATTGTCCTAATAAGAATTAGGATTTGTCCTAATAAGAATTAGGATTTGTCCATTAACAATTAGGATTGTCCTAATAAGAATTAGGATTTGTCCTAATAAGAATTAGGATTTGTCCATTAAGAATTAGGATTTGTCCATTAAGAATTAGGATTTGTCCTAATAAGAATTAGGATTTGTCCATTAAGAATTAGGATTTGCCCATTAAGAATTAGGATTTGTCTTAATAAGAATTAGGATTTGTCCTAATAAGAATTAGGATTTGTCCATTAAGAATTAGGATTTGTCCATTAAGAATTAGGATTTGTCCATTAAGAATTAGGATTTGTCTTAATAAGAATTAGGATTTGTCCATTAAGAATTAGGATTTGCCCATTAAGAATTAGGATTTGTCTTAATAAGAATTAGGATTTGTCCTATTAAGAATTAGGATTTGCCCATTAAGAATTAGGATTGTCCTAATAAGAATTAGGATTTGTCCATTGAGAATTAGGATTTGTCCATTAAGAATTAGGATTGTCCTAATAAGAATTAGGATTTGTCCTAATAAGAATTAGGATTTGTCCATTAAGAATTAGGATTTGTCCATTAAGAATTAGGATTTGTCCATTAACAATTAGGATTGTCCTAATAAGAATTAGGATTGTCCTAATAAGAATTAGGATTTGTCCATTAACAATTAGGATTGTCCTAATAAGAATTAGGATTTGTCCTAATAAGAATTAGGATTTGTCCATTAAGAATTAGGATTTGTCCTAATAAGAATTAGGATTTGTCCATTAACAATTAGGATTTGTCCTAATAAGAATTAGGATTGTCCTAATAAGAATTAGGATTTGTCCATTAAGAATTAGGATTGTCCTAATAAGAATTAGGATTTGTCCATTAAGAATTAGGATTTGTCCATTAAGAATTAGGATTTGTCCATTAAGAATTAGGATTTGTCCTATTAAGAATTAGGATTTGTCCATTAAGAATTAGGATTTGTCCATTAACAATTAGGATTTGTCCTAATAAGAATTAGGATTTGTCCATTAAGAATTAGGATTGTCCATTAAGAATTAGGATTTGTCCATTAAGAATTAGGATTTGTCCCAATAAGAATTAGGATTTGTCCATTAACGATTAGGATTGTCCTAATAAGAATTAGGATTTGTCCTATTAAGAATTAGGATTTGTCCTAATTAAGAATTAGGATTTGTCCTAATAAGAATTAGGATTTGTCCATTAAGAATTAGGATTTGTCCATTAAGAATTAGGATTGTCCTAATAAGAATTAGGATTTGCCCATTAAGAATTAGGATTTGTCCTAATAAGAATTAGGATTTGTCCAATAAGAATTAGGATTTGTCCATTAAGAATTAGGATTTGTCCTAATAAGAATTAGGATTTGTCCATTAAGAATTAGGATTTGTCTAATAAGAATTAGGATTTGTCCATTAAGAATTAGGATTTGTCCATTAAGAATTAGGATTTGTCCATTAAGAATTAGGATTGTCCTAATAAGAATTAGGATTTGTCCATTGAGAATTAGGATTTGTCCATTAAGAATTAGGATTGTCCTAATAAGAATTAGGATTTGTCCTAATAAGAATTAGGATTTGTCCATTAAGAATTAGGATTTGTCCTAATAAGAATTAGGATTTGTCCATTAAGAATTAGGATTGTCCTAATAAGAATTAGGATTTGTCCTAATAAGAATTAGGATTTGTCCATTAACAATTAGGATTTGTCCTAATAAGAATTAGGATTTGTCCATTAAGAATTAGGATTGTCCATTAAGAATTAGATTTGTCCATTAAGAATTAGGATTCTCCATTAAGAATTAGGATTTGTCCATTAAGAATTAGGATTCTCCTAATAAGAATTAGGATTTGTCCATTAAGAATTAGGATTCTCCTAATAAGAATTAGGATTTGTCCATTAACAATTAGGATTTGTCCATTAAGAATTAGGATTTGTCCATTAACAATTAGGATTGTCCTAATAAGAATTAGGATTTGTCCATTAAGAATTAGGATTTGTCCATTAACAATTAGGATTGTCTATTAAGAATTAGGATTTGCCCATTAAGAATTAGGATTTGTCCTAATAAGAATTAGGATTTGATCCAAGAAACACGCTTAGTTGGGACTTTTAATTTCTATTTAATTTCTATTTTACCAGATGTATTTCTATTTTAGCCGATCAGAGTTCGGGAAAAGGGATTTTATCGCTGCAGAGCGCATAAATACGCGAATTTTCTGGCGCTGATCTCCCTCAGAGCGTGTTTTTTGTGGTGTTTTGGTGACGCCTCGTGGGTTTGGGTGTCGATTCAGGTTTAATGTGAAAGCCGAATATTCTGCGGTCTGAGGGTGACACCTTGTGGGTTTGCGAGATAAAACGTTTTTAGCTGCGAGCTTCGCAGATTTTGGGAGGGTTCCATCGGGAATTTGGGTTTAAATTTGAAGAGTGGGTGTTATCTGGCAATAAAATAGTTGTAATTGTTAATGTATTACAGATTTAAGGGTTTATTTTCATAAAGGGAGTTAAAATGAGAGTGTCCCCACGACCCAGAGTGTCCCCTCGGGGGATTTTGGGTGTCTCCTCCCAGTTCAGGGTGTCCCAGTCCCAGTTTAGGGTGTCCCAATCCCATTTTGGGATCTCCCAGTCCCACTTTAGGGTGTCCCAGTCCCAGTTCGGGATGTCCCAGTCCCAGTTCGGGGTGTCCCAGTCCCAGTTTGGGGTGTCCCAATCCCATTTTGGGATCTCCCAGTCCCACTTTAGGGTGTCCCAGTCCCAGTTTGGGGTCTCCCTCTCCCAGTTCGGGGTGTCCCAATCCCAGTTCATGATCTCTCAGTCCTAGTTTGGGATGTCTCATTCCAGTTTGGGATATCCCAATCCCAATTTGGGGTGCCCCAGTCCCAGTTTGAGATGTCCCATTCCAGTTCGGGGTGTTCCAGTTCCAGTTTAGGGTGTCCCAGTCCCAGTTCGGGCTGTCCCATTCCAGTTCGGGGTGTCCCAATCCCAGGTCGGGGTGTTCCTTCCCAGTTTGGGGTGTCCCAGTCCCAGTTCGGGATGTCCCAGTCCCAGTTTGGGGTGTCCCTCTCCCAGTTTGGGATGTCCCAGTCTCAGTTTGGGGTCTCCCTGTCCCAGTTTGGGGTGTCCCAGTCCCAGTTTGGGGTGTCCCAGTCCCAGTTTGGGGTGTCCCAGTCCCAGTTTGGGGTGTCCCATTCCAGTTTGGGTTGTCCCAGTCCCAGTTTGGGGTGTCCCAGTCCCAGTTTGGGGAGTCCCAATCCCATTTTGGGATCTCCCAGTCCCAGTTTGGGGTGTCCCAGTCCCAGTTTGGGGTGTCCCATTCCAGTTCGGGATATCCCAGTCCCAGTTTGGGGTGTCCCAGTCCCAGTTTGGGGTGTCCTGGTCCCAGTTTGGGGTATCCCAGTCCCAGTTTGGGGTGTCCCTTCCCAGTTCAGGGTGTCCCAGTCCCAGTTTGAGGTGTCCCACTCCCAGTTTGGGGTCTCCCTCTCCCAGTTCGGGGTGTCCCAGTCCCAGTTTTGGGTGTCCCAGTCCCAGTTTGGGGTGTCCCAGTCCCAGTTCGGGGTGTCCCAGTCCCAGTTCAGGGTGTCACAGTCTCACTTCAGGGTGTTCCAGTCCCAGTTTGGGGTGTCCCACTCCCAGTTTGGGGTGTCCCAATCCCAGTTTGGGGTGTCCCAGTCCCACTTCAGGGTGTCCCATTCCAGTTTGGATTATCCCAGTTCCAGTTTGGGGTGTTCCTTCCCAGTTCAGGCTGTCCCATTCCAGTTTGGGGTCTCCCTGTCCCAGTTTGGGATGTCCCAGTCCCAGTTCAGGGTCTCTCAGTCCCAGTTTGAGGTGTCCCTTCCCAGTTTGGGATCTCCCAGTCCCACTTTAGGGTGTCCCAGTCCCAGTTTGGGGTCTCCCTCTCCCAGTTCATGGTGTTTCAGTCCCAGTTTGAGGGTCCCAGTCCCAGTTAGGGTTAGGGTTAGGATTAGGTTTAGGGTTTAAGGTTAATTTTAGGTTTAGAGGTTTTTTTATAAGTTTAGGACGAGGGTTCAGGATGGACAAAGATATCCAAAGTGTCCCCTGGGGGTGTCCCCATGACCCAGAGTGTCCCCTGGGGGGATTTTGGGTGTCTCCTCCCAGTTCAGGGTGCCCCAGTCCCAGTTTGGGGTGCCCCAGTCCCAGTTTGGATGTCCCATTCCAGTTTGGGGTCTCCCTGTCCCAGTTTGGGGTGTCCCAGTCCCAGTTTGGGGTGTCCCAGTCCCAGTTCGGGATGTCCCAGTCCCACTTTAGGGTGTCCCACTCCCAGTTTGGGGTCTCCCTCTCCCAGTTTGGGGTGTCCCAGTCTCCCTTTGGTGTGTCACATTCCAGTTCGGGATATCCCAGTCCCAGTTTGGGGTGTCCCAGTCCCAGTTTGGGGTGTCCCGTTCCAGTTTGGATTATCCCAGTTCCAGTTTGGGGTGTTCCTTCCCAGTTCAGGCTGTCCCATTCCAGTTTGGGGTCTCCCTGTCCCAGTTCAGGTTTGTCCCAGTCCCAATTTGGGGATCCCAGTTCCAGTTTGGAATGTCCCATTCCAGTTCGGGATATCCCACTCCCAGTTTGGGGTGTCCCAGTCCCAGTTCAGGGTGTCCCAGTCCCAGTTTGTGATGTCCCAGTCCCAGTTTGGGGTGTCCTGGTCCCAGTTTGGGGTGTCCTGGTCCCAGTTTGGGGTGTCCCAATCCCAGTTTGGGGTGTCACTTCCCAGTTCAGGGTGTCCCAGTCTCACTTTGGGGTATCCCAGTCCCAGTTTGGGGGGTCTTGGTCCCAGTTCAGCATGTCCCATTCCCAGTTCGGGGTGTCCCAGTCCCAATTTGGGGTGTCCCTTCCCAGTTCGGGGTGTCCCAGTCCCAGTTCGGGGTGTCCCAGTCCCAGCTTGGGGTGTCCTAATCCCAGTTTGGGGTGTCCCAGTCCCAGTTCATGATCTCCCAGTCCCAGTTTGGGATGTCCCATACCAGTTTGGGATGTCTCCTCCCATTTTGGGGGCTCCCAGTCCCAGTTCGGGGTGTCCCTGTCCCAGTTCGGGGTGTCCCAGTCCCAGTTTGGGGTGTCCCAGTCCCAGTTTGGGGTCTCCCCTCCCCGCCCTCCCCTTTTCCCGTCCTCCCTCCTTCCCCGCTCTCCTCCCTCCCCCTCCCTCCCTCTCCCTCTCTCTCCCCTCCCCCTTCGGGCGCGGTCAGAGCGTCCCAGGAAAAACTTTTCCTCCTCCGTCATCCCGGGATCTTCATCGCCCCCCTCCTCCTCCTCCTCCGTCATCCCCGGGGACTTCATCGCCCCCTCCTCCTCCTCCTCCTCCTCCTCCGTCATCCCAGGATCTTCATCCCCCCTCCTCCTCCTCCTCCTCCTCCCGCTATCCCGGGAAAAACTTTTCATCATCCCGGGCCTTCATCCACCCGTCATCCCAGGACCTTCCTCCTCCCCGCCGTTGCCCAGGATCTTCATCCTCCTCCTCCTCCTCTCTTCGTCATCCCAGGACTTTCCTCCTCCCCGCCGTTACCCCAGGATCTTCATCCCCCCCGCCCTCCTCCTCCTCCTCCTCCTCCGCTATCCCAGGAAAAACTTTTCCTCCTCCGTCATCCCGGGATCTTCATCCCCCCCCGTCCTATTCCTCCCCCTCATCCCGGGACCTTCCTTCTCCTCCTCCTCCTCCTCCTCCTCCTTCCCGGGACTTTTATCCCCTTCCTCCGTCACCCCGGGGCCTTCATCCACCCACCCCCGTCGTCCTCCTCCTCCTCCTCCTCCTCCGTCATCCCGGGATCTTCCTCCCCCTTGTCCCCGTCATCCTTGGACCTTCCTCCTCCTCCGTCATCCCGGGACTTTCCTCCTCCTCCTCCTCCTCCTCCTCCCGGCCGTTACCCCGGGACCTTCATCCCTCCCCCTTCTCTCCTCCTCCTCCTCCTCCTCTCCCCGTTGCCCCGGGAGGGTCCCCGGAGGGTCCCGGGGGGGTCCCGGGGGAGTTGGGAGGCCCATGGAGGAGTCCCGGGGGCCCCCGGCGCTGCTGGTGCTGCTCGCGGCCATCGCCGCCCTGGGCGCGACCCCCGCCCCGGCCGCGACCCCCGCCCCGCCCGGTCAGTGAGGGGGGACGGGCTTTGGGGGTCCCGACTTTGGGGGTGGGGGGTCCCCGGGGATGGAGGGTCTCGGGTTTGGGGGTCGCGGTAAGTTGGGGGTCCTGGAACGAGGGGATCTCGGGTTTGGGGGTCCAGAGTTGGGGGGGTCCCTGAGGGATGGAGGGTCTCGAGGTTTGGGGGTCCCGAGTTTGGGGGGTTGTCCCGGGGATGGAGGGTCTCGGTTTTGGGGGTCCCGAGTTGGAGGGGAGTCCCCGAGGATGGAGGGTCTCGGTTTTAAGGGGGTCCCGAGTTTGGGGGTTGGGGGGTCCCAGGGATGGAGGGTCTCTCGGTTTTGGGGGTCTCTCGAGTTTGGGGTCGCGCTTTGGGGGTCCCGAGTTAGGAGGGGGTCCCAGGGATGGAGGGTCTCAGGTTTGGGGGTCCCGAGTTTGGGGTCATGATTTGTGGGGGTCTCAGTGAGGTGGGGGTCCCAGGGATGGAGGGTCTCGGTTTTAGGGGTCCCGAGTTGGAGGAGGGTGTCCCGGGGGTGGGAGGGTCTCGGTTTTGGGGGGTTCCAGGCTTGGGGTCCTCGGTTGTGGGGGGTCTCGGTGAGGTGGGGGGGTCCCAGGGATGGGAGGTCCCGATTTCAGGGGTCTCGGTGAGTTGGGGGTCCCGAGTTGGGGGGGAGCTGCTGAGTTTGGGGGTCTCAGTTTTGGGGGCAGGGGGCCGGTTTTGGGGAGTTCCAGGAGTTGGGAGTCCCGGTGACTTTGGGGGTCCCAACTTTGGGGGGTCCCAATTTTGGAGGGTCCCGGTTGGGGATGGGGGTCCCATTTACCGGGGGATGTCCCAGTGATTTGGAGGGGTCCCAATTTTGGGGGTCCCGGTTGGGGATGGGGGTTCCCATTTACCGGGTGTCCCAGTGATTTGGAGGGGGGTCCCAATTTTGGGGGGTCCCGGTTGGGGATGGGGGTTCCCATTTACCAGGGGGTGTCCCAGTGATTTGGAGAGGGGTCCCAATTTTGGGGGGTCCTGGTTGGGGATGGGGGTTCCCCATTTGCCAGGAGTGTCCCAGTGATTTGGAGAGAGGGTCCCAATTTTAGGGGTCCCAATTTTGGGGGTGTCCCCGATTTGGGGTGGGGGTCCCAGCCGAGTGTCCTTTCTGGGGGATCCGGGAGAATGTCCCTCATTCCCCCCTCCACCCAGCAGGCGCCCCGGGAGATGGGTGGGGGTCCAACCCCTCCCACCCCACCAACATCTGCGCGGGTTTGGGCGTGGGGGGAGGAGGGGGGCCGCGTGTCTCCCAGGACCCCGTGTCGTGTGTCCCCCTTCCCACTCGGCGGATTCCCGGCATTCCTGAGGCTCCCAGGGAAAGGGGGCGTGGGAAGGAAGTGGGAGTCGCGGCCCCAAAATCCCTCAGGTCCCTCCCCACCCTAAAACCTCCGCGGGGGAAGGGAGGGGCGCGATGTGACCACGCCCACTCGCGATTTTGGGGAGGGTTGGGGTCCCAGAGTGGGTCCTGAGGATTTTGGGGGTCCTGGGGTCACTGGGGGTCTCGAGGCTTGAGGGTCTGGGGTCACTGGGGGTCTCGAGGGTGGGGTCCTGGGGGCTGTGGGGTCCTGGAGGATTTTGGGGGTCCTGGGGGTCACTGGAGGGTCCCGAGGGGTCTTTGGGAGGTTCTGGGGGCTGGGGGGGTCCTGGAGGGTTTTGGGGTCCTGGGGGTGACTGGGGGTCTCGAGGGTCTTTAGGGGTCCTGGGGGCTGTGGGGGTCCTGGAGGGTTTTGGGGGTCCTGGAGGGTTTTGGGGACCCTGGGGGTCACTGGGGGGGGTCATGGAGGGCTTTGGGGAGGTCCTGGGGGGTCACTGGAGGAGTCCTGGAGGGTGTTGGGGGACTGTGGGGGGGGATCCCAGGTGGTCTTGGGGGGTCAGTGGGAGGTCCTGGAGGGTTTTGGGAGTCCTGGGGGGCTGTGGAGCAACCTGGGAACATGAGTGGGGCCTTGGGGGGTTCTCAGGGGCCGTGGAGGGGGTCCCTGATGATGTTGGGGTGTCCCAGGGGTCTCTGGGATGGTCCCTGACCCCCCCGTGTCCCCCCCAGGTCTGTCGTTCCTGGAGCAGCCCCAGAACACGAGTGGGGCCGTGGGGAGTTTCAGGGGTAGTGGGGGGGTCCCTGAGGGTGTTTGGGGTCCCTGAGGGTGTTTGGGGGTCCCTGTGCTGATCCCTGACCCCCCCACCGTGTCCCCCCAGGTCTGTCGTTCCTGGAGCAGCCCCAGAACACGAGTGGGGCCGTGGGGGGGTCCCTGATGATTTTGAGGATGTTTTGGGGGTCCCTGTGCTGATCTCTGTGTCCCCCCCGTGTCCCCCCCAGGTCTGTCGTTCCTGGAGCAGCCCCAGAACACGAGTGGGGCCGTGGGGGGGTCCCTGATGATTTTGAGGATGTTTTGGGGGTCTCTGGGATGGTCTCTGACCCCCCCCATGTCCCCCCCAGGTCTGTCGTTCCTGGAGCAGCCCCAGAACACGAGTGGGGCCGTGGGGGGCCCGGTGTGGCTGCGGTGCCGCGTGGGGGGGTCTGGGGAGCCCCCCGAGCTGGGCTGGCTCCGTGACGGGGCCGCCCTCGAGGCCGACACCGACCTGGCCCAGCTGGCCCTGCCCGGGGGGCTCTGGGTGGCCACCAGCAGCCTCAGGTGACAACCGGGGCACCTCCTGCCACCTGGGTCACCTCCTGTCACCCTGTGTGTCACCTGTGTCACCCTGTGTCACCTGGGTCACCTCCTGTCACACTGTGTCACCCCCCACGGCACCCTGGGATGTCCTGGGTCATCACCCCCCCCCGTGTCACCCTGTGTCACCCCGGGGTGTCCTGGGTCACCTCGTGTCACCCTGTGTCACCTGTGTCACCCTGTGTCACCCACCCTGTCATGCTGTGTCATCCTGGGTCCCTGTGTCACCTCATGTCACCCTGTGTCATCTGTGTCACCTGTGTCACCTGGGTCACCCCTCGTGTCACCCTGTGTCACCCCGTGTCACCCTGTGTCACTTGTGTCACCCCGTGTCCTCCTGGGTCACCCTGTGTCACCTCATGCCACCCCTCGTCACCTGTGTCACCTGTGCCATGTCATCTCACGTCATTCCTTGTCACCCATGTCACCCCCTGTCACCTGTGTCACCCCCTGTCACCCCCTGTCACCCCCTGTCACCCCCTGTCACTGCATGTCACCTGTGTCGCCTCCTGTCACCCTGTGCCACCCTTGTCACCCTGTCACCCCCTGTCACCCCCGTCACCCCCTGTCACCGCATGTCACTCGTGTCACCCTGTGTCACCCTTTGTCACCTGTGTCATCTCCTGTCACCCTGTCACCCGTGTCACCCTGTCACCCCATGTCACCCTTTGTCACCTGTGTCACCCCCTGTCACCCTGTGCCACCTGTGTCACCCTGTCACCCCCTGTCACCCCCGTCACCTGTGTCACCCTGTGACCCTGTCACCTGTGTCACCTCCTGTCATCTGTGTCAGCCCGTGTCACCCATGTCACCCCCTGTCACCCCCTGTCACCCGTGTCACCCCCTGTCACCTGTGTCACCTCCTGTCACCCTGTGCCACCCTTGTCACCCTGTCACCCCCTGTCACCCCCTGTCACCTGTGTCACCCTGTGACCCTGTCACCCATGTCACCACATGTCACCGTCACCCTGTGACCCTGTCACCCCCTGTCACCCCGTGTCACCCTGTCCCCAAAGTCACCCTGTGTCACCCCCGTCACCTATGTCACCCTGTGACCCTGTCACCCGTGTCACCGTCACCCGTGTCACCCCCTGTCACCCCGTGTCACCTGTGTCCTGCCGCCGTGTGTCCCAGTGCCGTGACCCCCTACACCCCCATGTCCCCTGACCCCCCCATGTCCCCCATGTCCCCTGACCCCCTTGTGCCTCCCCGACCCCCCAACCCCCTGTGTCCCCCATATCCCCTGACTCCTCTGACCCCCTGTTGCCCCTTCATGTCCCCACATGTCCCCTGACACCCCTGACCCCCCTGTGTCCCCCATATCTCCTGACCCCCTGGTGCCCCCTGACCCCCCTGGCTGCCTCCCTGACTCCCCATGTCCCCCCTATGTCCCCTGACCCCCTGACCTCCCTGTGTCCCCCATGTCCCCTGACCCCCTGACCCCCTGTGTCCCCCATGTCCCCTGACCCCTGACCCCCCTGTGTCCCCCATGTCCCCCCATATCCCCCATGTCCCTGACCCCCTGTAGTCCCCCCATGTCCCCTCAGCCCCTGACCCTCCTGACCCCCCTGTGCCCCCTGACCCCCCAGTGCCTCCTGACCCCCTGTGCCCCCAGGCTGTCACAGATGCAGCCCCTGACCCCCCATGTCCCCCATATCCCCTGACTCCTCCTGAGTGCCCCCTGACCCCCAGTGCCCCCAGGCTGTCGCAGGCGCAGCCCCCGACCCCCATGTCCCCCCATGTCCCCTGACCCTGACCCCCAAAACCTCCCTAACCCCCTGTGCCCCTAGGCTGTCCCAGGCGCAGCCCCCGACGCGGGCCGGTACCGCTGCTGGGCAGGGCGGGGTCTCTCATCGTGTCCCACGAGGCCCACCTGGAGCTGGCAGGTAAAAGGAGGAAACCCCCAACCCCCGACCCCAGGAACCCCCAATCCCATCCTCAGACCCCCACTAAAACCTGAGACCCCTCCTCAAAACTTTACCCCCCAACCCCCTTTCACTGGGACCACACCCCTCCCCGATCCCCGACCCCTCCCCTCATTTAGGACCCCCTCGACCCCAGGACCCCCAATCTCATCCTCAGACCCCCAAAAACCTGAGACCCCTCCTCAACACTTTACCCCCAAGCCCCCTCTCCAGAGGACCCCGACCACCGGGGACCCTCCCGGGACCCTCCCGGGATCCTCGACCCTCCCCCTCCCTTCGGACCCCTCCCCTCTCCTTTGGGACCCCCTCGACCCCAGGACTCCCCGACCCCATCCTCAGACCCCCCAAACCCTGAGACCTCTCCCCAAAACTTCACCCCCAAATCTCCTTCCTGGGACCTCCCCCTCCCACCCTGATCCCTGGGGACCCTCCTGGGACCATCCCGGGACCCCCGACCCTCCCACAGCCCCCTCCCTTGGGACCCCCTCCTGCAACCCCCAGACCCCCTGGGACACCCCAGAACCCCAGAAACCCCTGATACTCCCCCAAGACCCCACAGTCTCCCTCCAGGACCCCCTAATCCACCCTCCGGACTCCCTGGCCCCCAGTGTCCCTCCAGGATCCCCAATCCCCCTCAGGACCCCTCACTGATCCCCCAGTGCCCCCTCCAGTACCCCCAATCCCCCAGGCCCCTGGCCCCCAGTCCCCGTGTTCGTGGAGGAGCCTCAAAACGTGGAGCTGGGGGTCCCTCCCCCAGAACCCCCGATTTCCCCCAGAACCTCCTGATATCTCCCCTCAGGACCCCCAAATCACCCCCAAATTCCCCCAGGGCTCCCCGTGTTCGTGGAGGAGCCCCAGGACGTGGAGCTGGGGGTGTCCCTCCCCAGAACCCCCAGAACCCCCGATATCCCCCAGAACCCCTGATATCCCCCAGAACCTCCCGATATCTCCCCAAGGACCCCTCTGACCCTCCCAAACCCTCCCCCAGGGCTCCCCGTGTTCGTGGAGGAGCCCCAGGACGTGGAGCTGGGGTGTCCATCCCCCAGGACCCCCAATATCCCCTGATATCCCCCAATAACCCCCAAATCCCCCAGGCCTGCCCGTGTTCGTGGAGGAGCCCCAGGACGTGGAGCTGGGGTGTCCATCCCAGGACCCCCAATATCCCTGATATCTCCCCAATAACCCCCCAAATCCCCCAGGCCTGCCCGTGTTCGTGGAGGAGCCCCAGGACGTGGAGCTGGGGGCGTCCATCCCCCAGAACCCCCTGATATCCCCCAAATCACCCTGATATCCCTGATATCCCCCAAATCCTCCTAGGCCTCCCCGTGTTCGTGGAGGAGCCCCAGGACGTGGAGCTGGGGTGGTCCATCCCAGAACCCCCGATATCCCCCAGAACCCCCGATATCCCCAGAACCCCCGATATCCCCCAAATCACCCCCAAATCCCCCAGGGCTGCCCGTGTTCGTGGAGGAGCCCCAGGACGTGGAGCTGGGGGTGTCCATCCCAGAACCCCCGATATCCCCAGGACCCTCCGATATCCCCTGATATCCCCAAATCTCCCAGGGCTCCCGTGTTCGTGGAGGAGCCTCAGGACATGGAGCTGGGGTGTCCATCCCCAGAACCCCCGATATCCCCCAGAACCCCCGATATCCCCCAGAACCCCCGATATCCCCCAAATCACCCCCAAATCCCCCAGGGCTCCCGTGTTCGTGGAGGAGCCCCAGGACGTGGAACTGGGGTGTCCATCCCAGAACCCCCGATATCTCTGATATCCCCCAAATCACCCCGATATCCCTGATATCCCCCAAATCCCCCCCCAGGGCTCCCCGTGTTCGTGGAGGAGCCCCAGGACGTGGAGCTGGGGGTGTCCACGCCGTTCTCGCTGCGCTGCAGCGCCCGCGGCCCCCGAGCCGGTTCGGCTGCTGTGGCTGCGCGAGGGGACCCCCTGCACGACCCCGGGACCCCCTGGCCAGGAGCCCCTCCGTGCTCAGCCTGCCTGGTCAGCACCGGGGGAGGGGGAATTGGGGGTTGAGGAGCTTGAGGGGTTTTGAAGGAGATTTGGGGAGGTTTAGGGGTGTTTGAGGGGTTTAGAGGTGTTTGAGGTTTGGGGGGTTTGGAGGAGATTTGGGGGTTTACGGGGTGTTTGAAGAGGTTTGGGGGGTTGGGGAGTCTGGGAGGTTTTGAAGGGGTTTTAGGGAGGTTTTGGAGGAGATTGGGGGGGTTTAGGGGTGTTTGAGGAGTTTTTGGGGGTTAGGGGTTGTTTGAGATTTTGGGGGGTTGGAGGAGATTTTGGGGGGGTTAGAGGGTGTTTGAGGGTTTTGTGGGGGTGTTTGAGATTTTGGGGGTTTTGGAGGCGATTTGGGGGTTTAGGGTGTTTGAGGAGGTTTTTGGGGGTTTGGGGGGGTTGTTTGAGGTTTTGGGGGGTTGGAAGAGATTTGGGGGATTTAGGGGTGTTTGAGGAGGTTTTTGGGGGTTTGGGGGTTGTTTGAGGTTTTGGGGGGGTTGGAAGAGATTTGGGGGTTTAGGAGGTGTTTGAGGAGTTTTTGGGGTTTGGGGGGATGTTTGAGGGGTTTTGGGGGTTGGAGGAGATTTTGGGGGAGTTTAGGGGTGTTTGAGGAGTTTTGCGGGGATTGGGGGATCTGGGAGTTTTTGAGGGGGTTTGGGGTGTGTTTGGAGGGGTTGGGGGCGATGGGGTGTTTGAGGGGTTTGGGGGAGGTTAGGGGGGCTTTATGGGGTTTGAGGGGGTCTAAGGAGGTTTGGGGAGGTTTAGGGGAGTTTGAGGGGTTTGGGGGGGTTGAGGAGGTTTTGAGGGGGTTGGAGGGGGTTTTGGAGAGGTTTGGAGGGTTTTGAGGAGATTTGGGGTCGTGGGGGTGTTGAGGGCCAGGGGTCAGGGGAGGTTTGGGGGCTTTTGGGAGTGATGGGGGGGAACTGGGGAGTTCTGTCCTCTCCGGGGGGATTTGGGGAGTTCTGGGTGGGATTTGGGGGGTCTGACCCCTCCCTGGTGACTCTGGGGGTTCCCGTCCCCTCAGGGGGTCGGGGGTTCTGACCCCTCCCTGGTGACTCTGGGGGTTCCTGTCCCCTCGGGGGGATTTGGGGGTTCTGGGTGGGATTTGGGGGTCTGACCCTCCCTGGTGACTCTGGGGTTCCTGTCCCCTCGGGGGGATTTGGGGGTTCTGGGTGGGATTTGGGGTCTGACCCCTCCTGGTGACTCGGGGGTTCCCGTCCCCTCGGGGGGGTCGGGGGTTCTGACCCCTCCCTGGTGACTCACGGGGGGCGCGGGGGGCCGGAGGTGACACCGCCCTGAGTCACCCGGGGAGGGGGAGGGGGAGGGGAGGGGGAACACCACGGGGGAGGGGAAGGGACAAGGAAGGGGGACCCTCCAGGAGTCCAGGCAGCCCCCCAAACCCCCGGACCCTCCCAAAAACCCCTTCTGGACCCCCAAAACCCCCTGAATCCCTCCCAAACCCCTCTGGACCCCCCAGAACCCCCTGGATCTTCCCAAAACCCCCTGGACCATCCCCAGAACCCCCTGGATCCCCCAGACCTCCCTGGATCTCCCCAAAACCCCCTGGACCCCCAAACCCCCTGGATCCCCCAAAAACCCCTGGACCCCCAAAACCCCTGGATCTCCCCAAAACCCCCTGGATCTTCTTAATTCCCCAGAATCCCCCAAAACCCCCTGGATCTCCCCAAAACCCCTCTGGATCCCCCAAAGCCCCTGGATCTCCCCAAAACCCCCTGGATCCCCCAAAACCCCCTGGATCCCCCCAAACCCCTCTGGATCCCCCAAAACCCCCTGGATCCCCAGAACCCCTTCTGGATCCCCCAAAACCCCTGGATCTCCCCAAAACCCCTGGATCCCCCAAAACCCCCTGGATCTCCCCAAAACCCTCTGGATACCCCCCAAAAACCCCTGGACCCCCAAAACCCCCTGGATCCTCCCAGAACCCCCTGGATCCCCCAACCCCCCCGGATCTTCCCAGAACCCCCTGGATCTCCCAAAACCCTCTGGATCTTCCCAAAACCCCTGGATCCCCCAAAACCCCTCTGGATCCCCCAGAACCCCCTGGATCCCCCAAAACCCCCTGGATCCCCCAGAACCCCCTGAACCCTCCCAAAACCCCCTGGATCTCCCCAAAACCCCTCTGGATCTCCCCAAAACCCCCTGGATCCTCCCAAAACCCCCTGGATCTTCTCAATTCCCCGAATCCCCCAAAACCCCCTGGATCTCCCAAAACCCCTCTGGATCCCCCAAAACCCCCTGGATCTCCCCAAAACCCCCTGGATCCCCCAAAACCCCCTGGATCCCCCAAAACCCCTCTGGATCCCCCCAAAACCCCCTGGATCCCCCAGAACCCCTTCTGGATCCCCCCAAAACCCCCTGGATCTCCCCAAAACCCCTCTGGATACCCCCAAAAACCCCTGGACCCCCAAAACCCCCTGGATCCTCCCAGAACCCCCTGGATCCCCCAACCCCCCGGATCTTCCCAGAACCCCCTGGATCTCCCCAAAACCCTCTGGATCTTCCCAAAACCCCCTGGATCCCCCCAAAACCCCTCTGGATCTTCCCAAAACCCCCTGGATCCCCCCAAAACCCTCTGGATCCCCCAGAACCCCCTGAACCCTCCCAAAACCCCTGGACCCCCAAAACCCCTCTGGATCTCCCTAAAAGCCCCTGGACTCCCCAAAGCGCCCTTGAATCCCCCAAAACCCCCTGGATCTCCCCAAAACCCCTTCTGGATCCCCAGAACCCTCAGAATCCCCCAAACCCCCTGGATCCCCCAAAAAACCCTGGACCCTCAACCCTCGGATCCCCCAAAACCCCTCTGGATCCCCCATAACCCCTGGATCACCTCAGCCTCCCGACCCCCTAAACCCCCAAATTTACACCCCATCCTCCCTCCCCCAGGGCTGAAACCGCAGCAGCTCCTTCTCGTGCGAAGCCCACAACGCGCGTGGGGTCACCACGTCCCAGCGCCTCCGTCACCGGTGGGGCCTGGGGGCCTGGGGGCCCGGGGGTTTGGGGGTCTCGGGGTCCCTGGGATCGGGAGGGTCCCATTGAATCCTCCCCCACCCCAGAGCCCCCAAAGCACGCGGGGAAGTGGGGGAGGGTTGTAGGTGCTCGGTGGGGAGGGGAGGATCGAGGAGACTTTGGGGGTGCCGGGGAGACTTTGGGGGTGCCGGAGGATTTTGGGGTCCCACTGACCCCTCTCCCCCTTGTGGAGCCCCAGAGCCCCAAAACCCGTGGGAGGGAGGGAGTGTTGTAGGTGGTCATTGGGGAGGGGAGGATCGGGGAGACTTTGGGGGTGCCGGGAGGGTTGGGGAGACTTCTGGGGGTGCAGAGGGGATTTTGGGAGTCCCACTGACCCTCTCCCCTCGTGGAGCCCCAGAGCCCCCAAAACCCGCGGGGAAGTGGGGGAGGGGTTGTAGGTGCTCACTGGGGAGGGGAGGATCGGGGAGACTTTGGGGGTGCCGGGAGGGGCTGGGGAGACTTTGGGAGTGCCGGAGGATTTTGGGGGATCCCAGGGGTCCCAGGAGTCACGGGGGGGTCCCACTGAACCCTCAGACCCCTCAGTGAAGCCCCAGAGCCCCCAAAACCCGCTGGGAGAGAGGGGAGTGTTGTAGGGGATCAGTGGGGAGGATCGGGAGATTTTGGGGGTGCCGGGAGGGGGCTGGGGAGATTTTGGGGGTACCGGGGCGATTTTGGGGTCCCTGACCAGGCCCCCCTCAGTGGTGCCGCAGAGCCCCCAGAAGCTGGTGCTGGTGCGGGGGCCGCGCTGGCTCGAGGTGTCCTGGGAGCCGGGGCCGAGTGGGGAGACTCCCTGGAGACCTGCACGGTCCAGGTTTGGGGGGACACGCGGGGGTGTGGGAGGTGTGAGGGGCACGGGGGGGGTGGGAGGGGCACGGGGACACACGGGGGGACACGGGGGACACGGGGGACACCAGAGGGCACAGGAGGAGGGTGTGGGGGCACAGGGGGAACACGGGGGGGCATGGGGGGACACGGGGGACACACGGGGGTGTGAGGGGATGAAGGGGGCATGGGGGGACACGGGGAGACACGCGGGGTGTGGAGGATATGGGGGACACGTGGGGGTGTGAGGGGATATGGAGGGGCACAGGGGGACACAGGGGGACACAGGGGACATGGGGGCACGGGGGGACACGCGGGGGGTGTGAGGGGCACGGGGGGCACGGGGGACACGGGGGACATGTGGGGGCACATGGGGGCACACAGGGGGTGTGAGGGGCACAGGGGGGCACAGGGGGCATGAGGGGACACTGGGGACACACTGGAGGGTGGAGGGGCACGGGGGGACACTGTGGGGGAGCTGGGGGACACGGGGGGCACGG
The DNA here is from genome assembly GCF_022539395.1 of Myiozetetes cayanensis. NCBI lineage: Eukaryota > Metazoa > Chordata > Aves > Passeriformes > Tyrannidae > Myiozetetes > Myiozetetes cayanensis. The sequence continues at coordinate 20,291 of NW_026087493.1, forward strand.
GAGGGGTATGTGGGGATATGGAGGGGCACAGGGGGACACAGGGGGCATGGGGGACACGGGGGGACACGCGGAGGTGTGAGGGGCACAGGGGGCACATGGGGGCATGAGGGGACACAGGGGGGCACGGGGAGGGGTATGTGGGGATATGGAGGGGCACAGGGGGACACGGGGGGCATGGGGGGCACAGGGGACACGCGGGGGACGTGTGGGGCACGGGGTGACGCGCGTGGGGGTGTGAAAGGGATATGGGGGGACACAGGGGAGTGTGAGGGGCACAGGGGGGCACACGGGGGACACGGGGGTCTCCAGAGGGGCGTGAGGGACACGAGGGGGACACTGTGGGGAGCTGGGGAGCATGGGGGGACATGAGGGGGATATGGGGGCACATGCGGGGGTGTGAGGGGCACGGGAGGACACGGGGGGAATATGTAGGGAGTGGGGGGGCACCGGGGGCGTGGGGGGTGAGGGGCATGAGGGGACACAGGGTGGGGCATGGGGAGGGTGTGGGGGGCACTGGGGGGACACGGGGGGCATGGGGGATATGGGGGGACACGCGGGGGTGACACGGGGGACATGGGGGGTGTGAAGGGGATATGGGGGACTGAGGGGACATGGGGGCACACAGGGGGGCGACACGGGGGACACACGGAGGGGCTCAGGGGGGACACGGAGGGGCATGTGGGAGTGGGGGGACACAGGGGGACGCGAGGGGGTGTGAGGGGCACAGGGGACACAGGGGAGGGGGCATGTGGGGAGTGGGGGTGGGCATTGGAGGGCATGGGGGGCACAGAGGGGCACGCGTGTGGGTGTGAGGGGCACGGGGGGACATGTGGGGGGGCACCGGGGGACACGGCAGGGGCATGGGGGATAGTGGGGAGTGTGGGGGGCACGAGGGGGTGTGAGGGGCACGAGGGGACACGCGGGGTGGGGAGGCGTGGGGGCACAGGGGGTGTGAGGGGACATGTGGATGTCTCGGGGGCACAGGGGAGTGTGGGAGGGATATGGGGGCACAGGGGGTGAGGGATATGGGGGGGCACAGGGGGGATGTGGGAGGGGATATGGGGGCACGGGGGGGTGAGGGATATGGGGGCACAGGGGGATGTGGGGGGGCGTGGGTGGGGGCACAGGGGGTGTGAGGGGATATGGGGGCACGGGGGTGTGAGGGGATATGGGGATGTCTCGGGGGCATGGGGGTGAGGGGATATGGGGGCACAGGGGGTGTGGGGGCACGGAGGACACGCGGGGGTATGGGGGGGATATGGGGGGTGTCTCATGGGGCACGGGGGATGTGGGGGATATGGGGGCACAGGGGGTGTGAGGGCATATGGGGACACAGGGGGATTTGGGGGATATGGGGGGTTGTGGCGGTCCGGGTGGGATCCCCACGGGCTCTGTTATGTCCCCCCCCACCCCCCCGCAGGCGGTGGGCGCTGCCGAGGACCTGAGCCGGGTGCCCCCCGGGGGTCTCTACAACCGGGTGGTCGCGGTGCCCCCGTTCAGCCACCGCATCGGGGGGCTCCGCCCCTTCACCCCCTACCGGGCCCGCGTGTCCTGCCGGAGCCCCCCCGGCCCCTCCGCGTGGACCCCCTGGGTGCCCATGGCCACCACCGAGGGGGGTGAGTGGGGATTTGGGGACCCCCCTGGGACCCCCTGGGTGCTCCAAGGGACCCCTGGGTGCCTGTGCCACCACCGAGGGGTGAGTGGGGATTTGGGGACCCCCTGGGTGCCCATGGCCACCACCGAGGGGGGTGAGTGGGGATTTAGGGGACCCCCCCTGGGTGCCCATGGCCACCACCGAGGGGGGTGAGTGGGAGGGCTTCAGGGACCCCCTGGGTGCCCATGGCCACCACCGAGGGGGTGAGTGGGGAGGGGCTTCAGGGACCCCCTGGGTGCCCATGGCCACCACCGAGGGGGTGAGTGGGGTTGGGGACCCCCTGGGACCCCTGGGTGCTCAAGGACCCCCTGGTGCCCATGGCCACCACCGAGGGGGTGTGTGGGAGGGGGCTTCTAGGGGACCCCTGGGTGCCCATGGCCACCACCGAGGGGGTGAGTGGGGAGGGGATTTGGGGACCCCTGGGACTCCCAGTGCTCCAAGGACCCCTGGGTGCCCATGGCCACCACCGAGGGGGGTGAGTGGGGAGGGGGCTTCAGGGGACCCCCTGGGTGCCCATGGCCACCACCGAGGGGGGTGAGTGGGGAGGGGGGATTTGGGAACCCCCAGGGTGCTCCAAGGGACCCCCTGGGACCCCCGAGGGACCCCTTGGGTGCCCATGGCCACCATGGAGGGGGCGGAGTGGGAGGAGGTTGGACTTGGGGACCCCCTGGGACCCCTGAGGGGGTTGGTGGTGTCAGAGCCTCAGGGACTGGATTTGGGGGGTCTTTTGGGTCTGGATTTGGGGTCCCTGGGGATGGGGGGTGGGTTTGGGGTCCCCAGGGGATTTGGGGGTCTTTTGGGTCTGGATTTGGGGTCCCTGGGGATGGGGGGTGGGTTTGGGGGTCCCCAGGGGATTTGGGGAGTCTTTGGGTCTGGATTTGGGGGTCCCTGGGGATGGGGGTGGGTTGGGGTCCCCAGGGGATTTGGGGGGTCTTTTGGGTCTGGATTTGGGGTCCATGGGGATGGGGGTGGGTTTGGGGTCCCCAGGGGATTTGGGGGGTCTTTTGGGTCTGGATTTGGGGGTCCATGGGGATGGGGGTGGGTTTGGGGTCCCTAGGGGATTTGGGGGGTCTTTTGGGTCTGGATTTGGGGTCCCTGGGGATGGGGGTGGGTTTGGGGTCCCCAGGGGATTTGGGGGATAGGGGGGTGGACTGGATTTGGGGGTCCTAGGGATGGGGGTGGGTTGGGGTCCCCGGGGGATTTGGGGGATAGGGGCTGGGTCTGGATTTGGGGTCCCTGAGGATGGGAGTGTGAATTTGGGGTCCCCATTGCCCTGGGAGGAGTGTGAGGGGGCTGACAGGACGTGGGGGTCTCTGGGATCCCCCTGGTTTGGAGGGTCCCAGACACCCCCAGCTGACCTCCCTCCCCCTCCCAGCTCGGGGCCCCGAGAACGTGACGGCCGAGCTGGAGGGGGCAGGGCCCGGGTGCGCTGGGGACCCCCTGGGGACCCCTCAGTGGGGTGCTCAGGGGTACAGGCTGAGCTACAGCACCGACCCCCACCACCAGGTGGGACCCCGGAGCCTCCATCACCCCCATAGCCCCCCCACCCCTGTGCCCCCTAAGACACCCTGTGCCCCCCATCACCCCCATGACCCCCATCACGCCCCCATCACCTCCATGGCCCCCATCACCCCTGTGCCCCCAAGACCCTCCATCACCCCTGTGCCCCCATCACCCCCATCACCTCCATGGTCCCCCATCAACCCCTGTGCCCCCATCACCCCCATCACCTCCATGGCCCCCACCATCCCCTTGCCCCCAAGACCCCCATCACCCCCTGTGCCCCCCATCACCCCCAATCACCCCCATGGCCCCCATCACCCCCTTTGTCCTCCATCAACCCTTGCCCCCATTGTGCCCCCATGGCCCCCCAAAATCCCCATTGCCCCCCATCGACCCCCATTTCCCCCTTGCTTTGCCCTCCATCACCCCCTGCACCCCCCAACCCCTGACCCCCATTGTCCCCCTGTGCCCCCATCACCTTCTGTGCCCCCATCAACCCCTGCCCCCATTGTCCTCCCATTGCCCCCATCACCCCCTTTGCCCCCATACCCCCATCTCCCCATTGCCCCCATCACCCCCTTTGCCCCTCGACCTCCCATTTCCTCCCCTGACCCCCATTTTCCCCTCTGACCCCCATCACCCTCTGTGCCCCCAACACCCCTACCCCCATTGCCCCCTATGCCCCCATTATCCCCTGTGCCCCCTCTGACCCCCATTTTCTCCCTGACCGCCCCGGTGCTCCCCAGGAGGTTCTGGACGTGGGGTTGGCTCAGGAGGCCACGCTGGATTTGGGGTCCCCCCTGCACAACGTGACCCTCCGCGTGGCCCCCTACACTGGGGACGGGCCCTGGAGCCCCCTGCTGCTGCTGCTGCCCCGTGAGTCACCCCCTCCCCAAAACACCCCCAAAACACCCCCAAATCACCCCAAAACACCCCCAAAAACACCCCTGAACACCCCAAATCACCCCCAGAAACACCCCTAAATCACCCCCAAAACACCCCCAAAAACACCCTGAACACCCCAAAAACACCCTCTAAATCACCCCCAAAACACCCCAAAACCACCCCAAAAACCACCCTGAACACCCCCAAATCACCCCAAAAACACCCCCAAAAACACCCCCAAATCATCCCCAAAAACACCCCCAAATCACCCCCAAAAACACCCCCAAACACAGCCTTAACACCCCCAAATCACCCCCAAAACACCCCCAAATCACCCCTCAAAAACACCCCAAAAACACTCTGAGACACCCCAAAAACACCCCAAAAACACCCCAAAACCCATCCTGAACACCCCAAATCACCCTCAAAAACACCCCCAAAAACACCCCAAATCACCCCCAAAAACACCCCCAAAACACCCCAAATACCCACAACCCCAAAACCACCCCAAAACCACCCCAAATACCCACAAATCTCCTCAAAACCAACCCAAAACCCTGGACCCCCAAATCACCACTAAAAACACCCAAAATACCCATAAATTACCCCAAAACCACCCCAAAACCCTGGACCCCAGATCACCACCAAAAACACCCTGAATCCCCTCAAAACACCCCAAATCCACCCCCACAAACCCCGACCCCCAAAATCACCCTGAATCCCCCAAAACCCTGGACACCCAAATCACCCCACAAATCACCCCAAATACCCACAAATCCCCCCAAAACCACCCCAAAACCACCCCAAAACCCTGGACCCTCAAATCACCCCACAGATGCCCCCACAAACAACCCCAAAACCCTGGACCCCAAAATCCCCTCCAAAAACAACCCCAAATCCCCCAAAACCCTGGACCCCCAAATCCCCACCAAAAAACTCCCAAAATCCCCCCAAAACCCTGGACCCCTAATCTCCCCAAATCCCTCTCAATCCCAGCCCCAAATGTCCCCAAATGCCCCCAAATCCTCCCCAATCTCTCCCAATCCCAGCCCCAGAACTCCCAAATTTCCCCAAATGCTCCTCAAATCCCCCCAAAATCCCCCTCAATCCCACCCTCAAATCCCCCAAATTTCCCCAAATTCCCCCAAATGCCCCCCCAAATCCCCCCCAAATCCCCCCCCAAATCCCTCACTGACTCCTCCTCGTGTCCCCACAGCTGGAGAGGCCCCACTGGAGACACATCTGGGTGAGGATGGGATGGGATGGGATGGAGATGGGATGGGATGGGATGGGATGGGATGGGATGGGATGGGATGGGATGGGATGGGATGGGAGGGATGGGATGGGATGGGATGGGATGGGGATGGGATGGGATGGGATGGGATGGGGATGGGATGGGATGGGATGGGATGGGATGGGATGGGAGGGGATGGGATGGGATGGGAGGGGATGGGATGGGATGGGATGGGATGGGATGGGATGGGATGGGATGGGATGGAGGGGATGGGATGGGATGGGATGGGATGGGATGGGATGGGATGGGATGGGATGGATGGGTGGGGTGGGATGGGATGGGATGGGATGGGAGGGGATGGGATGGGATGGGATGGGATGGGATGGGATGGGATGGGATGGGATGGGATGGGATGGGATGGGATGGGATGGGGTGGGGTGGGATGGGATGGGATGGGATGGGAGGGATGGGATGGGATGGGATGGGATGGGATGGGATGGGATGGGATGGGATGGGATGGGATGGGATGGGATGGGATGGGATGGGATGGGATGGGATGGGATGGGATGGGATGGGATGGGATGGGATGGGATGGGATGGGATGGGATGGGATGGATTGGGATGGGATGGGATGGGATGGGGTGGGATTGATGGGATGGGATGGGATGGAGGGGATGGGGTGGGATGGGATGACAATGATGATGATGATGACGATGATGACGATGATGACAATGACGATGATGGCGGCAATGGTGACAACAATGACAACGATGACAATGATGACAATGATGACAACAATGACGATGACAGCGATGACAGTGTTGATGATGACAACAGTGACAATGACGATGACGGTGACAATGGCGACAACAATGACAGTGATGACAATTAATCACAACAATGATGTTGATGATGACAATGACGATGACGCCGATAAGATAGACGATGACGCTGACAATGACCCCAATAACGTTGACAATGACAATGACGATGACCCCGATAACACTGATGATGACAATGACGATGACCCCAGTGACGTTGACGATGACAATGACAACGATGATGACCCCGATAACGTTGATGATGACAATGACGATGACCCCAGTGACGTTGACGATGACAATGACAACGATGATGACCCCGATAACGTTGATGATGACCCCAATGACGTCGACGATGACAATGACGATGACCCCAATGACATTGACGATGTCAGTGATGATGGCGCCGATAACGTTGACGATGACAATGACACTGACGCCAATGCCACCCCTGCCAATGTCCCCTCCCCGCAGTGCGGCCGGCGGTGCCCGGGGGTTGGTGGCCGGCGCTGGTGGCTCTGGTGGCCGTGGGGACGCTGGCGCTGGGGGCGCTGGCCGTGGTGGCCGCGCGGCGGCGGCGGAAGGAGACGCGGTTCGGGTGAGCCCCACCCCGGGACCCCTGGGGACCCCTGTGACCCCCATGACCCCTGTGACCATTGGTGACCTTCTGTGACCCCCCATGACTTCTGGTGACCTCTGTGACCCCCCCATGACCCCCTGGTGACCCCTGTGATTCCCATCACCCTGGGGACCCCCATGACCCCTTGGTGACCTCCCATGACCCCTTTGAACCCTGAGGACCCCTGTGACACCCCATGACCCCCCCATGACCCTGGTGACCCCAATGACTCCCTGGTGACTCCCTGTGACCCCCATGACCCCTTGTGACCTCCCATGACTCTCTAGTGATGGCCCATGACCCCTTGGTGACCTCCCATGACCCCTTTGAACCCTGGTGACCCCTGTAACCCTCTGGTGACCCCTGTGATACCCCATGACCCCCATGACCCCCTGGTGACCCCTGTGACTCCCATGACCCCTGGTGTCCCCCTGTGACCCCATGGTGACCCCCCATGACTCTGGTGACCCCCAACGACCCCCTGGTGACCCCCCCATGACCCCTTGTGACCCTGGTGACCCCTGTAAGCCCCTGGTGACCCCCTAGTGACCCCCACAACTCTGGTGACCCCCATGACCCCTGGTGACCCCCACAGCTCTGGTGACCCCCATGACCCCTTGCTGACCTGTTGACCCCACGGCCCCGGTGTCCTGTGGTGTCCCCAGGGCCGCGTTCGCTCCCACCGTTCGTTTCCGGGTGCGCAGCTCCTACGGCCGCCGCTCGGCACAGGCCACCCGTGAGTCACGCTGGGGCCTGGCCCCTGTGTCCCCCTGTGTCCCCAAGGTCCCCCTGAACCCCATCCCCCTGGCCCCTGTGTCCCCTGACCCCTGTGCCACATCCCTGGCCCCTGTGTCCCCCTGTGTCCCCTGATCCCCTGACCCCACATCCCCTGTGCCCCTGTGTCCCCTGTCCCCAGGTCCCCCTGACCCCCATCCCCCTGTCCCCTGTGTCGGGTCCCCTGAGCCCACATCCCCTGTCCCCTGTGTCCCCTGTGTCCCCTGTGACTCCCATGCCCCCTGGCCCCTGTGTCCCCTGTGTCCCCTGTCCCCTGAACCACATCCCCCTGTCCCCTGTGTCCCCTGACCCACATCATCATGTCCCCCATGGCCCCATCAGGCCACCCATGAGTCACGCTGGGCCCTGGCCCTGTGTCCCCTGTGTCCCGAACCACGTCCCCTGTGCCCCTGTGTCCCCCATGGTCCCCTGAACCCCTATCCCCTGGCCCCTGTGTCCCTGAGCCACATCCCCCTGTCCCTGTGCCCCCATGTCCCCTGACCCCCATCCCCCTGTCCTGTGTCCCCTGTCCCCTGAGCCACATCCCCCTGTCCCCTGTGCCCCCTCTTGACCCCCTCGCCCCTGAATCCCCATGTCCTCCTGACCCTCTCCCCGTCTCCCCATATCCCCCAATACCTCCTATCCCCCATCGTCCCCATGTCCCCCATATCCCCTATTGCCCCCTGTGTCCTCCGTGCCCCCGACCCCCGTGTCCCCTCCTGACCCTCCCCAATGGCCCCTCCTGACCCTCCCCATGGCCCCTCCTGACCCTCCCCATCTCCCCATATCCCCCATTCCCCATACCCCCATGTCCCTCCCGTCCCCCCACCCCCCGCCCCCGACCCCGTGTCCCCTCCTGACCCTCCCCCAGTCTCCCCACTATCCCCCCATATCCCTGCATTCCCCACCCCCGTGTCCCCCCCCCTGCCCCCCACACCCCACCCCGCCCCCCGTGTCCCCCACACCCCCGTGGGCCCCCCCGACCCCCTTTCCCCCTTTTCCCCAGTGAACCGTCTGGGCATCAGCGCGGAGCTGAAGGAGAAGCTGCGGGACGTGCTGGTCGAGCGGCACCGCGTGGCCCTGGGCAAGACCCTGGGCGAGGTGGGTGTCCCGACCCCAGGACCTCAGGACCCCCGGTGCTGGAGGGACCCCCGGGGCTGGAGGGACCCCCTCCCAACAACCCCCAATCCCACAGGGGAGTTCGGCTCGGTGGTGGAGGGGCAGCTGCACCAGGAGGGCGGAGTGCTCAGGGTGGCCGTGAAAACCATGAAGAGTGAGCGCTCAGACAGCACCCCCACCCAAAGCACGGACCCCAGGACCCCCCGACCCCCTGACCCCCCTGACCCCCCATCCTCTGCAGTCGCCATCTGCTCGCGGGGAGCTGGAGGATTTCTGAGCGAGGCCGTTTGCATGAAGAGTTCGACCACCCCAACGTCATGAAGCTCATTGGTGAGGGGACCCCCCCTCGGGACCCCCCCCAAACCCCTGGGACCCCCACAAACCCCTGGGGATCCTCAGCACCCCTGGGACCCCCCAAACCCTGGGACCCCCACAAACACCTGGGACCCCACAAGCCCCTGGGAACCCCCAAACCACTGGGAACCCCTCAAACCACTGGGACCAACCCATCCCCCTGGGAACCCCTCAAACCCCTGGGACCCCCACAAACTCCTGGGGATCCTCAGCACCCCCTGGGACCCCCTCCAAACCCTTAGGAACCCCCAAACCCCTGGGCACCCCCAAACCCCAACGTCATGAAGCTCATCGGTGAGGGACCCCCCACCTCAGGACCCCGGAGAACCCCCAAAACCCAGGACCTCCCCAAACCCCAGGGAACCCCCAAACCACTGGGACCCACCCAACCCCTGGGACCCACCCAACCCCTGGGACCCCCCAAACCCCTGGGCACCCCAAACCCCAATGTCATGAAGCTCATTGGTGAGGGACCCCCCACCTTAGGACCCCAGGACACCCCAAAACACCCGGGACCTCCCCAAACCCCTGGGAAGCCCCAGGACTTCCCCTAAAACCCTGGGACCCCTCAAAAGCCCCATGGCACCCCAAACCCCAATGTCATGAAGCTCATCGGTGAGGGACCCCCACCTCAGGACCCCTCAGGACACCCCAAAACCCCACGACCCCCAAACCCCTGGGAAACCCCCAAAGCCCAGGACCCACCCAACCCCCTGGGAACCCCTCAAACCCCTGGGGACCCCCAAACCCTGGGAAAGCCCCAAGCCCTGGGGACCCCCAAACCCTGGGGACCCCCAAACCCCTGGGAGATCTTCAGCACCCCTGGGACCCCCTCGAACCCTTGGGACACCCCAAATCCTTGGGACCCCCAAACCCTCTGGGGATCCCTGACCCCCAGAGGTGTCCCTGCAGAGCTGGGGGGACTCGAGGGGTCCTGAGTCTGACCCCCAGGGGTGTCCCTGCAGAGCTGGGGGCTCAGGGTGGGTCAGGGGTCGGGCTCAGTGTGACCCCAGGGTGTCTGCAGAGCTGGGGCTCAGGGTGGCTCAGGGTCCCAGAGGTCTGGGTGTGACCCCCAGGGTGTCCTGCAGAGCTGGGGGGTTTGGGGGGCTCAGAGGGTCCCAGGGTGTGACCTCCCAGGGGTGTCCTGCAGAGCTGGGGGGTCCCGGGGGTCCCGGGTGTGACCTCCAGGGGTGTCCCTGCAGAGCTGGGGGGTTTGGGGGCTCAGGAGTCCCGTGGGGTCCCGGGGTTTGACCCCCGGGGTGTCCTGCAGAGCTGGGGGTTTGGGGGTCCCAGGGGGTCCCAGGTGTGACCCCCAGGGTGTCCCTGCAGAGCTGGGGGCTCAGGGGGTCCCGGGGGTCCCGGGTTTGACCACCCCCAGGGTGTCCCTGCAGAGCTGGGGGCCTCAGGGGTCCCAGGGTTGTCCCAGGTGTGACCCCCAGGGTGTCCCTGCAGAGCTGGGGGGTTTGGGGGCCTCAGGGGTCCCAGGGGTCCTGGGGTGTGACCCCCCAGGGGTGTCCCTGCAGAGCTGGGGGGTTTGGGGGTCCCAGGGGTCCAGGGTTTGACCCCCAGGGGTGTTCCTGCAGAGCTGGGGGGCTCAGGGTGGGTCAGGGGTCCCAGGGTATCCCAGGGTGTGACCCCCCAGGGGTGTCCCTGCAGAGCTGGGAGGCTCAGGGTGGCTCAGGGGTCCCGTGGGGTCCCAGGTTTGACCCCCAGGGGTGTCCCTGCAGAGCTGGGGGGCTCAGGGGGTCCCAGGGGTCCGAGGTGTGACCCCCAGGGTGTCTCTGCAGAGCTGGGGGCTCAGGGGTCCGGGGGTCCCAGGGTGACCCCCAGGGGTGTCCCTGCAGAGCTGGGGGCCGAGGGGCTCCCCGCCCCCATCGTCATCCTGCCCTTCATGAAACACAGGGACCTGCACAGCTTCCTGCTCTGCGCCCAGCCTCGGGGACCCCCAGGGTCAGTGCGGGCATGGGGAGTCATAGGGGGTCCTGGGGAGTCTCACAGCTTCCTGCTCTGCGCCCGCCTCGGGGACCCCAGGGTCAGTGCTGGGGATCGGGGGTCCTGGGGTGGTCCAGGAGGGTCCTGGGGGGTCCTGGGGGGTCTCACAGCTTCCTGCTCTGCGCCCGCCTCAGGGACCCCAGGGTCAGTGCGGGCATGGGGGGGTCATGGGGGGGTCTCACAGCTTCCTGCTCTGCGCCCGCCTCGAGGACCCCAGGGTCAGTGGGGAATGGGGGGGTCAAAGGGGGGCTCAGGATGGGTTGGGGGTCCCCGAGATGGCTCAGGGTGGGTTGGGGGTCCCTGGGGATGGTTCAGGAGTATAATTTGGGGTCTGTGCCCCCCCAGGCGCTGCCCCCGCACCCTGGTGGGGTTCATGTGGGACATCGCGGCCGGGATGAGTTACCTGGGGAGGTGTCTGGGTGGGTTGGGGGTGCCCGGGGGCTCAGGGCAGGTTGGGGGTCCCTGGGGGCTCAGGGGTTTAATTTGGGGTCTGTGCCCCCAGGCGCTGCCCCCAGCACCCTGGTGGGGTTCATGTGGGACACCATGGTCGGGATGAGTTACCGGGGGGCTCAGGATGGGTTGGGGTCCCCGGGGTCCCCAGGGGTATAATTTGGGTCTGTGCCCCCAGGCGCTGCCCCCCGCACCCTGGTGGGGTTCATGTGGGACATCGCGGCCGGGATGAGTTACCTGGGGGGGTCCAGGATGGGTTGGGGGTCTCAGGGGTGGGTTGGGGGTCCCTGGGGGCCCAGGGTTTAATTTGGGTCTGTGCCCCAGGCGCTGCCCCCCGCACCCTGGTGGGGTTCATGTGGGACATCGCGGCCGGGATGAGTTACCTGAGCAGCAGGAACTGTGCACCGGGACCTGGCGGCTCGGAACTGCATGTGGGGACAGGGGGGGCTCGGGGGGCTTGGGGAGCTCAGGGGGACAGGGGAGGCTCGGGGGCTCAGGGGACGGGAGGGGATGTGGGGGTCTCGAGGGGGACGTGGGGGCAGAGGAGGCCACGGAGGGACAGGGGTGGCTCCGGGGAGAGGGGGAGCTCGGGGGGTCTCGGAGGGGCTCGGGGGTCTCGGGGGTCTCGAGGGGGCTCAGGGGGGCTCGAGGGGGCACGGGGGGGCACGTGGGGAAAGGGGGTGGCGGGGGGGATAGGTTAAGGGGTGATGGGATTTGGGGGTGTCAGGGTTATTTGGGGTTAATGGGGTCTCCCTGTCCCCTCCCCAGGCTGGACGAGCACCTGCGGGTGCGGGTGGGGGTGATGGGGTGATGGGATTTGGGGTTATGGGGTGATGTGGTGATGGGATTTGGGGTTAATGGGGTCCTGTCCCCCCATCCCAGGCTGGACGAGCACCTGCGGGTGCGGGTGGGGGTGATGGGGTGATGGGATTTGGGGTGTCAGGGTTATTTGGGGTTAATGGGGTCTCCCTGTCCTCCCCAGGCTGGACGAGCACCTGCGGTGCGGTGGGAGGTTATGGGGGGGTGATGGGATTTGGGGTTATGGGGTGATGGGATTTGGGGTGTCAGGGTTATTTGGGGTTGATGGGGTCCCTTTCCCCCCAGGTTGGACGAGCACCTGCGGGTGTGGGTGGGGGTTATGGGGTGATGGGATTTGGGGTGATGGGATTTGGGGTGATGTGGTGATGGGATTTGGGGTTAATGGGGTCTCTTTCCCCCCAGGCTGGACGAGCACCTGCGGGTGCGGGTGGGGGTTATGGGGTGATGGGATTTGGGGTGTCAGGGTTATTTGGGGTGATGGGGTCTCTTTCCCCCCAGGCTGGACGAGCACCTGCGGGTGCAGGTGGGGGTTATGGGGTGATGGGATTTGGGTGATGGGGTGATGGGATTTGGGGTTATGGGGTGATGGGATTTGGGGGTGTCAGGGTTATTTGGGGTCCCGGGATTTGGGGTTAATGGGGTCCCTGTCCCCCCCATCCCAGGCTGGACGAGCACCTGCGGGTGCGGGTGGGGGTGATGGGGTGATGGGATTTGGGGTGTCAGGGTTATTTGGGGTGATGGGGTCCCTGTTCCCCCCATCCCAGGCTGGACGAGCACCTGCGGGTGCGGGTGGGGGGTGATGGGGTGATGGGGTGTCAGGGTTATTTGGGGTTAATGGGGTCTCTTTCCCCCAGGCTGGACGAGCACCTGCGGGTGCGGGTGGGGGTTATGGGGTGATGGGATTTGGGGTGTCAGGGTTATTTGGGGTGATGGGGTCTCTTTCCCCCCAGGCTGGACGAGCACCTGCGGGTGCGGGTGGCGGATTTCGGGCTCTCCAAGCAGGTGGGGGGGTCCCAGTACTACCGGCAGGGCCGGGGGGCCCCCGTGCCCGTCAAGTGGGTGGCCCTGGAGAGCCTGGCTGACCGCGTGTACACCACCAAGAGCGACGTGGTGAGAGCACAGGGCACCCCCGGGGCCCCAAAATATCCACTGGGACCTCAGAGCACCCTCTGGGACCCCAAAATATCCACTGGGACCACAGAACACCCACTGGGACCCCAAAATATCCACTGGGACCCCAAAATATCCACTGGGACCACAGAACACCCTCTGGGACCCCAAAATATCCACTGGGACCCCAAAATATCACTGGGACCCCAGAGCACCCTCTGGGACCCCAAAACATCCACCGGGACCCCAGAGCACCCTCTGGGAGCCCAAAATATTCACTGGGACCCCAAAATATTCACTGGGCCCCAAAAACATCGACTGGGACCCCAAAACATCGACTGGGACCCCAAAATATCCACCGGGAGCACAGAGCACCCTCTGGGACCCCAGAGCACCCTCTGGGACCCCAAAACACCCACTGGGACCCCAAAACATCCACCGGGAGCACAGAGTACCCTCTGGGACCCCAAAATATCCACCGGGACCCCAAAACATCCACTGGGGCTCCAAAATATCCACCGGGACCCCAAAATATCCACTGGGACCACAGAGCACCCTCTGGGACCCCAAAACATTCACTGGGACCACAGAACATCCACTGGGACCCCAAAAATATCCACTGGGGCCACAGAACACCCTCTGGGACCACAGAACACCCTCTGGGACCCCAAAACATCCACTGGGACCCCAAAACATCCACTGGGACCCCAAAACATTCACAGGGACCCCAAAACATCCACAGGGACCCCAAAACCGTTCAGGGTGTGGGTGGATCCCAGTGGATCCCATCAGATCCCAGTTGATTCCTGTCCCCCCAGTGGTCGTTCGGGGTGACCATGTGGGTGGATGGGGATGGCTGTGGGTGGATCCCAGTGGATCCTATCAGATCCCAGTGGATCCCAGTTGGTTCCTGTCCCCCCAGTGGTCGTTCGGGGTGACCATGTGGGTGGATCCTGGTGGATCCCAGTGGATTTTGGTGGATCCCAGTTGGTCCCTGTCCCCCCAGTGGTCGTTTGGGGTGACCATGGGGGTGTCCGTGGGTGGATCCCAGTGGATCCCAGTTGATTCCTGTCTCCCCAATGGTCGTTCGGGGTGACCATGAGGGTGGATCCCAGTGGATTCTGGTGGATCCCAGTTGGTTCCTGTCTCCCCAGTGGTCGTTCGGGGTGACCATGTGGGTGGATGGGGAAGGCTGTGGGTGGATCCCAGTTGGTTCCTGTCCCCCCAGTGGTCGTTTGGGGTGACCATGGGGGTGTCCGTGGGTGGATCCCATCAGATCCCAGTTGGTTCCTGTCCCCCCAGTGGTCCTTCGGGGTGACCATGTGGGTGTCTGTGGGTGGATCCCAGTGGATCCCATCAGATCCCAGTTGATTCCTGTCCCCCCAGTGGTCGTTCGGGGTGACCATGGGGGTGTCTGTGGGTGGATCCCAGTGGATCCCAGTTGGTTCCTGTCCCCCCAGTGGTCGCCCGGGGTGACCATGTGGGTGGATGGGGATGGCTGTGGGTGGATCCCAGTTGGTTCCTGTCCCCCCAGTGGTCCTTCGGGGTGACCATGTGGGTGGATGGGGATGGCTGTGGGTGGATCCCAGTGGATCCCAGTTGGTTCCTGTCCCCAGTGGTCCTTCGGGGTGACCATGGGGGTGGATTTGGATGGCTGTGGGTGGATCCCAGTTGGTTCCTGTCCCCCCAGTGGTCGTTCGGGGTGACCATGTGGGTGTCTGTGGGTGGATCCCGGTCGATCCCAGTGGATCCCAGTTGGTTCCTGTCCCCCCAGTGGTCCTTCGGGGTGACCATGTGGGTGTCTGTGGGTGGATCCCATCAGATCCCAGTTGGTTCCTGTCCCCCCAGTGGTCGTTCGGGGTGACCATGTGGGTGTCTGTGGGTGGATCCCATCAGATCCCAGTGGATCCCAGTTGGTTCCTGTCCCCCCAGTGGTCGTTCGGGGTGACCATGTGGGTGGATCCCAGTGGATTTTGGTGGATCCCAGTTGGTTCCTGTCCCCCCAGTGGTCCTTCGGGGTGACCATGTGGGAAATCGCCGCCCGGGGTCTGACCCCGTACCCGGGGCTGGAGAACAGCGAGGTCTTCGAGTACCTGCGGGGGGGGCATCGCCTGGGGGCCCCCCCACAGTGCCCCCCGCACCTGTGAGTGACCCCTGACCCCCCCAAACCCCCACCTGTGACCCCTGGCCCCCAAAGCCCCCACAGTGCCCCCCGCACCTGTGAGTGACCTCTGACCCCCAAAAGCCCCACCTGTGACCCCTAGCCTCAAGCCCCACAGTGCCCCCACCTGTGGGTGACCTCCTGACCCCCAAGCCCCACCTGTGACCCCTGAACCCCAAAACCCCCACAGTGCCCCCGCACCTGTGAGTGACCTGACCCCCAAACCCCCACAGTGCCCCGCACCTGTGGTGACCCCTGACCCCCAAAACCCCCACACCTGTGAGTGACCCCTGACCCCCAAAGCCCCCACACCTGTGAGTGACCTCTGACCCCCAAAAAGCCCCCACACCTGTGAGTGACCCCTGACCCCCAAAAGCCCCCACACCTGTGAGTGACCCCTGACCCCCAAACCCCCACAGTGCCCCCGCACCTGTGAGTGACCCCTGACCCCCAAAACCCCCCACACCTGTGAGTGACCTCTGACCCCCCAAACCCCCACACCTAGTAGCCTCCCCGCACCTGTAGGTGACCTCTGACCCCCAACCCCCACCTGTGAGTGACCCCTGACCCCCCAAAACCCCCACACCTGTGAGTGACCTCTGACCCCCAAAGCCCCCACACCTGTGAGTGACCTCTGACCCCCAAAATCCCCCACACCTGTGAGTGACCTCTGACCCCCCAAACCCCCACACCTGTGAGTGACCTCCTGACCCCCCAAAATCCCCCACACCTGTGAGTGACCTCTGACCCCCCAAAACCCCCACACCTGTGAGTGACCTCTGACCCCCAAAACACCCCCACACCTGTGAGTGACCTCTGACCCCCAAAACCCCCACACCTGTGAGTGACCTCTGACCCCCCAAACACCCCCACACCTGTGAGTGACCTCTGACCCCCAAAGCCCCCCACCTGTGAGTGACCTCTGACCCCCCAAAACCCCCACCTGTGAGTGACCTCTGACCCCCAACCCCCTGCCTGTGAGTGACCTCTGACCCCCAAAACCCCCACCTGTGGGACCCTGACCCCCAAAATCCCCCAAAACCTGTGAGTGACCTCTGACCCCCAAAGCCCCCCACCTGTGAGTGACCCTGACCCCCAAAACCCCCACCTGTGACCCCTGACCCCCACTGTCCCCGCACCTGTGACCCCTGACCCTCCCCAACCCCCACACCTGTGAGTGACCCTGACCCCCAAAACCCCCAGTGCCCCCCAGCTGCAGGCTGACCCCAAACCCCCTTCCCCCCAGTTTCGGGGTCCCCCAGGTACTCCCTGATGCTCTGCTGCTGGGCCCCCATTTTGGGAGTGCTCCCCATTTTGGAGGGTACTCCTCCCATTTTGGGGTTCCCCTCTCTCCCTGACCCCCATTTTGGGGTGCCTCCTGACCCCCCATTTTTGGGGTACTCCTCCCATTTCTGGGGTTCCCCTCTCTCCCCTGACCCTCCCATTTTTGGGGTGACCCCCTGATCCCCCCAATTTCGGGGTCCCCCCCAGGTACTCTCTGATGCTCCGCTGCTGGGCACCCATTTTTGGGGTGCTCCCCCATTTCTGGGGTTCCCTCTCTCCCCTGACCCCTCATTTTGGGGTCCCCCCAATTTCAAGGTCCCGCAGGTACTCTCTGATGCTCCCGCTGGGCCCCCATTTTGGGTGCCCCCTGACCCCATTTTTGGGGTTCCCCTCTCTCCCCTGACCCCCCCATTTTTGGGGTTCCCCCCCATTTTTGGGGTCCCCCCAGGTACTCTCTGATGCTCCGCTGCTGGGCCCCCATTTTGGGGTTCCTCTCCCCTGACCCCCATTTTTGGGGTCCCCTGACCCCCATTTTGGGGTTCCCCCATTTTTAGGGTCCCCCAGGTACTCTCTGATGCTCCGCTGCTGGGCCGCCATTTTTGGGGTGACCCTGACCCCAATTTTAGTTCCCCTCTCTCCCGACCCCCATTTTGGGGTCCCCTGACCCCCAATTTCGGGTCCCCCATTTTGGGGTCCCCAGGTACTCTCTGATGCTCCGCTGCTGGGCCCCCATTTTTAGTGTGCCCCTGACCCCCATTTTTGGGGTTCCCCCATTTTTGGGGTCCCCCAGAGTACTCCCTGATGCTCCGCTGCTGGGCCCCCATTTTTAGGGTTCCCCTCTCTCCCCTGACCCCCCCATTTTTGGGGTGTTCCCCCATTTTTGGGGTTCCCTCTCTCTCCTGACCCCCAATTTTGGGGTTCCCCCATTTTTAGGGTCCCCCAGGTACTCTCTGATGCTCCGCTGCTGGGCCCCCATTTTTGGGGTTCTCTCCCTGACCCCCATTTTGGGGTGCTCCCCCATTTTTGAGGTTCCCCTCTCCCCTGACCCCCCATTTTTGGGGTCCCCCCAGGTACTCTCTGATGCTCCGCTGCTGGGCCCCCATTTTTGGGGTTCCTCTCTCCCCTGACCCCCCCCATTTTTGGGGTCCCCCCAGGTACTCTCTGATGCTCCGCTGCTGGGCCCCCATTTTTAGTGTGCCCCCTGACCCCCCATTTTTGGGGTGCCCCTGACCCCCAATTTCAGGGTCCCCCATTTGGGGTCCCCCAGGTACTCCTGATGCTCCGCTGCTGGAGCCCCCATTTTCAGGGTGCCCCTGTCCCCCATTTTTGGGGTTCCCTGGCCCCCCCATTTTTAGGGTGACCCCTGACCCCCATTTTTGGGGTTCCCCTCTCTCCCTGACTCCCCCATTTTGGGTTCCCTAATTTCAGGGGTCCCTCCAGGTACTCCTGATGCGTGCTGTGCCCTCATTTTTGTGCCCCTGACCCCCATTTTTGGGGTTCCCCTCTCCTGGCCATTTTGGGGTCCCCCATTTTGGGGTCCCCCAGTACTCTCTGATGCTCCGCTGCTGGGCCGCCGACCCCGGGACCGCCCGACCTTCGAGGAGCTGGGGGGCTCTGGGGGCTAGCCCTGCAGGTCTCCCCCCTGCCCGACCCCCGCCGCCCCCACGGACCCTCTACGTCAACATGGCCGAGGGGGAGGGGCGGCCAGAGGGTGGGGAGGGCTCCGGCAGAGCCCCCTCCCTCGCCCCTCCCCCGGGCGTTACGTGCTCTGCCTGAGCCCCCGAGCAGGGGACCCCCAGCCCGGCCCCCTGCGCCGCCTCCGAGGAGGGCGGTGACGTGGGGGTCCCCACCCGCCCCACCCCCCTCCCCCAACCCCCAAAAAAGCTGCCGCACTGCCAGGGACGCCCCCACCCCTTCCGATCCCCCTTCCTCCAGAATCACGGACTTGGGGACCCCCAGGGTCAGGACCCCCAAAGGACAGAGACACCTCCAAGGGTCAGGACCCCCAAAGGGACAGGACCCCCAAAGGGACAGAGACCCCCAAAGGGACAGGAGCCCCCAAAGTGGTCAGGACCCCCCAAGGAAGGGAGGTCAGGACCCCCAAAGGGTCAGGACCCCCAAAGGGACAGGACCCCCTCCAAAGGAAGGGACACCCCAGGGACGGCCCCCAAGGGTCAGGACCCCCAAGGGACAGAGACCCCCAAAGGGACAGGACCCTCCAAAGGGTCAGGACCCCCCTCAAAGGAAGGGACCCCCAGGGACAGCCCTCAAGGGTCAGGACCCCCAAAGGGACAGGACCCCGCTCCAAAGGAAGGGACCCCCCAGGGCGACCCCACCCAGGGACAGGACCCCCAAAGGGTCAGGACCCCCAAAGGAAGGACACCCCAGGGACCCCCCAAGGGTCAGGACCCCCAAAGGAAGGGACACCCCAGGGACTCCCCCTAAGGGTCAGGACCCTCCGAGGGACAGGACCCCCAAGGGATTAGGGGAATTCCGGGACCCCCTCCCAAGAAGACAGGACCCCCAAATGGGAGGGACCTCCTGAGACGCCCCCTCCCCAAATGGCATCAGGGCATTCCCAGGGACTTCACCCCCACCAGAGGCACAGGACCCCCGCCCCAAAGGGACAGGACCTCCCCCAAGGTACTGAGGATCCCCCAAAGGTACTGAGGACCCTCCCAGGGTCAGGGACCCCCCTGGGACGGACCCCCAAAGGTATCAGGGCATTGTGAGGACCCCGCAAAGGGAGAGACCCCCCAAAAAGGTACTGGGGACCCCCTGGGACCCCCCAAAGGTACTAGGGATCCCCCAAGGTGACTGGGAGCCCCCAGAGGCAGGGACCCCCTGGGACCCCCCAAAAGTATCAGGGCATTGTGGGGACCCCCGAAGAAAGGGAGAACCCCTCCAAAGGTACTGGAGACCCACCTGGGATCCCCCCAAAGGTACTGGGGATCCCCCAAGGGCAGGGACCCCCTGGGACCCCCCAGGGTACTGGGGACCCTCCAAGGGCAGAGACCCACCGAGACCCCCAAGGTACTGGGGACCCCCAAGGGCAGGGACCCCCAAAGGTATCAGGGCATTTTGGGGACCCCCGAAAGGAGAACCCCCCAAAGGTACTGAGGACCCCCAAAGGTACTGGGGACCCCCAAGAGGCAGGACCCCCAAAGGTATCAGGGCATTTGGGACCCCCGAGCACAAGGACCCCCATAAAGGAAGGACACCCCACACCCCTCCCCCGCACAGGTTCTGGGGTCTCCCAAAGGGCCCAACCCCTCCCCCTTCAGCCCCAGAGCCCCCCCAGGGACGCCCCCAAAGGCCAGAACCCCCCCGGGACCCCCTTTTGTGTCCCCCCCAATTAAAGCCCCTCGTTCTGCTCCGGCCTCGCTTTTTGGGGAGGCTCGGGGGCGTGGCTTGGGGAGGGGGCGTGGTTTGGTCTAGACCACGCCCTGAAACGGGTCTCAACCAATGGGATCGCAACGCGAGCCAGCCAATAGCAGCGCGGCTCCCGTTGCCAGGCAACGGGGGCGGGAACACGCCGGGACGCCGTCCTGGTGGCCCCGCCCTCCCCGTGCTAAACAACCAATAGAAATCGAGTTTTACTCTTCTGCGCCCGCCCTCGCGTTGACAGGCAGGGCGCTCAGCCAATAGTAGCGCAGCCCGCCTCAGGAGGAGAGGCGTCGCCCAGTCCCAGCACTAACCAATGATCGCCCGCCTTACACCCCGACCCCGCCCCCGCCGCCCAATCAGCGCCCCGGTTACAAAGCGCGGCTGAGCGGGAGCCCGGGCTGTGGGTGAGGAGGGGGGGGGAAGAAGGCGGGACCCGTTGAAGGCGGGGGGGGGCGAAGCGGATCGCGGCAACCAATGGGGAGCGGCGTTACATCGGCGGGCGGCGGGGCGGGCCAATGGGAGCGCGCGTTACGGCGCGGCGCGGGCCGCGGCCGTGAGGGGGGCGGTGGCGGCCATTTTGATCCCGTGAGGGGCCCGTGAGGGAGGGAGGGGAGGGGGCCGGCCATGGACCCCGGCGGCTGCGGGTGCAGGAGCTGCGGGACGAGCTGGGCCGCCGCGGGCTCGACACGCGCGGGCTGAAGGCGGAGCTGGCCGAGCGGCTGCAGGCGGCGCTGGACGGAGAGGGCGGCCGGAGAGGGGAGGCGGCGCCTGACGGGCGGTGTAAGGGGGTGAGGATGCCGGGGGGGCCGGGGGGGTTGGGGGGGACCCTCGGGGGTCGCGCCGATGGCGGGGGGTGAGGATCGCGCGGAGGGGGCGCGGAGGGCCGAGACCCCCGGGCTTGGCGGGGATGGGATCCCCCGTTACCCTCCGTGTCTGAGGGGCTGGGACCCCCCTCCTGAGGGCCCCAGGACCCCCGTTACCCTCCGTGTCTGAGGGGCTGGGACCCCTATCCCTGAGGGCCCTAGGACCCCCCGTTACCCTCCGTGTCTGAGGGGCTGGGACCCCCCTCCCTGAGGGGCCCCGGGACCCCCCGTTACCCTCCGTGTCTGAGGGGCTGGGACCCCCATCCCTGAGGGGCCTCGGGACCCCCCGTTACCCTCCGTGTCTGAGGGGCTGGGACCCCGTTACCCTCCGTGTCTGAGGGCTGGGACCCCCTCCTGAGGCCAGGACCCCGTTACCCTCCGTGTATGAGGGGCTGGGACCCCCCATCCCTGAGGGGCCTCGGGACCCCCCGTTACCCTCCGTGTATGAGGGGCTGGGACCCCCCGTTACCCTCCGTGTCTGAGGGGCTGGGACCCCCTTCCCTGAGGGCCTCAGGACCCCCGTTACTCTCCATGTCTGAGGGGCTGGGACCCCCCGTTACCCTCCGTGTCTGAGGGGCTGGGACGCCCCGCGACGCCCAACCCTGAGGGTCCTGGGACTCTCTCGGGTCTCCCTCCATCCCTGGGTTTCCTGGGACTCCCCATATCCCCCAGGATCCCCCATCCCTGAGGTTCCTGGGATCCCTTAGATCCCCCATCCCTGAGGATTCTGGGACTCCCCTTCATTTCCTACACTCCTGAGGGGGCTGGGACCCCCATTTCCCCTGGATCCCCCATCCCTGAAAGTCCCTGGGACCCCCTCGGGTCTCCCCCCATCCCTGAGGGTCCTGGGACCCCCCATTCCCCCCTGGATCCCCCATCCCTGAGGGTCGTGGGACCCCCATTCCCAAGGATCCCCAATCCCTGAGGGTCCCTGGGAGCTCCCCATTCCCAAGGATCCCCCATCCCTGAGGGTCCCTGGGATCCCCTCGGGTCTCCCCCCCATCCCTGGGGGTCCTGGGACCCCCCCATTCCCACAGATCCCCCATCCCTGAGCATCCTGGGACCCCCACATGTCCTCCCCCGTCCCTGAGACCCCCTGGGACCCCTCATTTCTCCACGTATCCCCCTTTCTCCTCCATTCCTGGGTGTCCTGGGACCCCCCCTTCCCCAGGATCTCCCATCCCTAAGGGTCCTGGGACCCCCCCTTCCCAAGGATCCCCCATCCCTGAGGGTCCTGGGACCCCCCATTCCCGCTGGATCCCCGATCCCTGAGACCCCCTGGGATCCCCCATTTCCCCATGTCCCCCCATTTCTCCTCCATCCCTGAGGGTCCTGGGACTCCTCCATGTCCCCACCCCATCCCTGAGGGTCCTGGGACCCCTTCATGGTCCCACCTCATCCCTGAGGCTCCTGGGACCCCCAATTCCTCCCTGTGTCCCCTCATGTCCCCCCCCCATCCCTGAGGGTCCTGGGACCCCTTCGTGTTCCCCCTCCATCCCTGAGGCTCCTGGGACCCCTTCATGTTCCCCCCCATCCCTGAGGGTCCTGGGACCCCCCCATGTCCTTCCTCATCCCTGAGATCCCCTGGGACCCCTTATTTTCCCCCTAATCCGGAGTGGGGGGGGATTAAAACCCCACATTTTGAGACCGTTCCTTGCCCAAATTCTCATTTTCTTCCCCCCTGATTTCCCAGACGGCCTCGACAACCACAACACGGACCCCCAGAGCCACCACCAGGACCTCCAGGGCCACCACCAGGACCCCCAGGGCCACTACCAGGACCTCCAGGGCCCCCCCCAGGGCTACGAGCAGGGGGGGCGAGACCCCGAGGCCGAGCCCGGCTACGAGAGGAGACCCCTGGAGCAGGAACCCCCCCTAGTGCTGCCCCCAGGTAGGGAAGGGGTGTTTGGGGGGGTCTTTGGAGGGGTCTCTGGGCAGGAACCCCCCCCCCTTGATGCTCCCAGTGGGGTTGGGGGGGGGTCTCTGGGATGTGTTTGGGGGATCTCTGAACAGGAACCCCCCCACCCTACCCCAGAGGTGCTTGGGGGGGTCTCTGAGGGGGTGATTGGGGGGTCTCTGAACAGGAACCCCCCTGTCCTGTCCCAGGGGGTCTCGGGGGGGTCGCTGGGTGGGGATCTCTGAACAGAAATCCTCCTATCCTGTCCCAGGAGGTCTCGGGGGGCTCTCTGGGAGGGTTTCTGAACAGGAACCCCCCTATCCTCTCCCAGGGGGTCTCGGGGGGTCTCTGGGAGGGTCTCTGAACAGGAATCCCCTGTCCTGCCCCAGGGGGTCACAGGGGTGTCTGGGGGTGTGATTTGGGGGTCTCTGAATAGGAGCCCCCCCATCCTGCCCCAAATGGTCTCTGGAGGGGTCTCTCAACAAGAACCCCCCCGTCCTGCCCCAGGGGGACTCAGGTGGTCTCTGGGGGGGGTCTCTCAACAAGAACCCCCCCATCCTTGCCCCAGGGGGGCTCAGGGTGGTTTCTGGGGGGGGTCTCTCAACAAGAACCCCCCCATCCTTGCCCCAGGTGGGCTCAGGGTGGTCTCTGGGGGTGGTCTCTCAACAAGACCCCCCTGTCCTGCCCTGGGGTGCT
The DNA here is from genome assembly GCF_022539395.1 of Myiozetetes cayanensis. Lineage (NCBI taxonomy): Eukaryota > Metazoa > Chordata > Aves > Passeriformes > Tyrannidae > Myiozetetes > Myiozetetes cayanensis. The sequence goes on from NW_026087493.1 coordinate 43,913, forward strand.
TGGGGGGTCTCTGGGTGGGGGTCTCCAGCCCCTCTCTCACCATTCCCCCTCCTCTCTCCACCCCCCCAGAGATGAAGCTGCCGGAGCGAAGGCCGACGACCCCCACGCCCCCTGCCCCGTCCCCCACCTACAGCGCCCCCCTTCACCTCCCCCGCCCCCCACCTTCACCGCTCCCCCCGGCCGGTTGCAGGCTCCCCTCCCCACCGGCTACCCGGCCCCCCCACCTACAGCGCTCCCTCCCCAAATTACAGCGCCCCTCCCCCACCTACAGCGCCCTCCCCCAAACTACGGCGCCCTCCCCCAAGCTACGGCCTCCCCCAGCTACAGCTCCCCCAGCTACAGCGCCCCTCCCCACCTTCAGCGCCCCGGGCCCCCTACAGCACCCCGGGGCGGCCGGGCCCAGACCCCTCCCGGCCCCCAGCCCCGCAAGAGACCCTACGAGGCCGCGGGGAGGGGCTACTACGAGCACCGCGAGGACAAGAGGTGAGCCCCTGACCCCCAGCACGATTTGGAGGGCTGACCCCCCAGCACGATTTGGGGGCTGACACCCCAGCATGATTTGGGGGCTGGGCCTGATCCTCCCCCAGCACGATTTGGGGGGGCTGACCCCCCCCAGCACGATTTGGGGGGGCTGAGCCAGTGACCCCCTCCCGGCACAATTTGGGGGGGCTGAGCCACTGACCCCCAGCACGATTTGGGGAGGCTGAGCCCCTGATCCCCCAGCACGATTTGGGGCTGAGCCAGCCCCCCTCCAGCACAATTTGGGGGCTGACCCCCAGCACATTGGGGGTTGAGCTGCTGACCCCCATGGCACGATTTGGGGGGGCTGAGCCACTGACCCCCCCCCAGCACAATTTGGGGGGGCTGACCCCCGATTTGGGGGGCTGACACGCCCCACCTGGTTTGGGTTCTGACAGCCCCCAGTTTGGGGTTCTGATTCCCTTCTAACTGGAGGGGTCTGACACCCTCAGTTTGGGTTCTGACACCCCCAGTTTGGAATTCTGATCCCTCCGATTGGGGGTTCTGTCACCTTCCAGTTTGGGGTTCTGACCCCCCCCACTTTGGGATTCTGGGCCCCCCCACCCCGCCAGTTTGGGGCTCTGACCCCTCCCCCAATTTGGGGCTCTGATCCCCCCAAGTTTGGGTTCTGACCCCACCCAGTTTGGGATTCTGACCCCTCCCCCCCAATTTGGCGCTCTGACCTCCCCCAATTTGGCCTCTGAGCCCCCCAAGTTTGAGATTCTGACCCCCCCAGTTTGGTCTCTGACACTTCCCAATTTCGGACTCTGACTCTCCCAGTTTGGTCTCTGACATCCCCCACTTTGATGCTCTGACCCCCATTTTGTGCCCTGACCCCCCAAATTCAGTCTCTGCCCCCCCAGATTCATTCCTTACCCCCCTAAATTCAGTCTCTGCCCCCCCACTTCACTCCCTGCCCCCTAAATTCAGTCCCTGCCCCCCAGTTGGGTCCCTGCCCCTCAAATTCAGTCCCTGCCCCCAAATTCATGCTTTGACCTCCCAAATTCAGTCCCTGCCCCCAAATTCAGTCCCTGCCCCCAGTTGGGTCCCTGCCCCCTCAAATTCAGTCCCTGCCCCCAAATTCAGTCCCTGCCCCCCAGTTGGGTCCCTGCCCCCCAAATTCAGTCCCTGCCCCCAGTTGGGTCCCTACCCCCAAATTCAGTCCCTCCCCCCCAGTGGGGTCCCTGCCCCCCCAGCTGAGTCTGTGCCCCCCCAGGGGCCGTTCCCCACAGCCCCCGGCCGAGGAGGAGGAGGAGGATTTCGATGACTCCCTGGTGGCCGTGGACACCTGTGAGTGTTTGTCACCTCCCCGTGTCACCTGTCACCCCCTGTGTCACCTGTGAGTGCCTGTGACCCCCCTGTGTCCCCTGGGACCCCCCCGTGTCACCTGTGAGTACCTGTCCCATGTCACCTGTGACCCCCTCGTGGCCCCTGGGACTGCCCTGGTATCACCTGTCACCCCCCCTGTCACACCCCTGACGTCACTTGTCACCCCCCTTGGTGTTATGTGTCACCCCCCTCCCCCCGTCCTTGTCGTCTGTGACCCCCTCGATGTTCCCTGTTCCCCCCTGGTGTCCTCTGTGTCCCCCTGTGACCCTGCTGTGCTGTGTGTCTCCAGACAACAGTGCTCCCCAGGTGTTCCCTGTCCCCCCCAGTGTCCCCTGTCCCCCCCAGGTGTCCTAGGTGACCCCTGTGTACTGTGTGTCCCCAGACAACTGTGACCCCCAGTGTCCCCTGTGCCCCCCAGGTGTCCCCTGGGTGACCCCTGTGCGCTGTGTGTCCCCAGACAACTGTTCCCCCAGGTGTCCCCTGTCCCTCCCAGGTGTCCCCTGTCCCCCCAGGTGTCCCCTGGGTGACCCCTGTGCGCTGTGTGTCCCCAGACAACTGTTCCCCCAGGTGTCCCCTGTGCCCCCCCAGGTGTCCCCTGTCCCCCCAGGTGTCCCCTGTGCCCCCAGGTGTCCCCCAGGTGTCCCCTGTCCCCCAGGTGTCCGCTGTTCCCCCAGGTGTCCCCAGTCCCCAGGTGTCCCTGGCCCCTGTAGCTATGTGTCCCCGACAGTGCTGTCCCCAGGTGTCCCCTGTCCCCCAGGTGTCCCCTGTGTCCCCTGGGTGACCCCCTGTGCCCTGTGTGTCCCCAGACAACTGTTCCCCCAGGTGTCCCCTGTGTCCCCCCAGGTGTCCCCTGTGCCCCCCAGGTGTCCCCTGGGTGACCCCTGTGCGCTGTGTGTCCCCAGACAACTGTTCCCCCAGGTGTCCCCTGTGCTCCCCAGGTGTCCCCTGTGCCCCCCAGGTGTCCCCTGGGTGACCCCTGTGCACTGTGTGTCCCCAGACAACTGTGCCCCCAGGTGTCCCCTGTCCCTCCCAGGTGTCCCCTGTCCCTCCCAGGTGTTCCCTGTCCCCCCAGGTGTCCCCTGTCCCCCCGGTGTCCCCTGGGTGACCCCTGTGCGCTGTGTGTCCCCAGACAACTGTGACCTGCACTTCAAGGTGGCGCGGGACCGGTACAGCGGCTACCCCCTGACCATCGAGGGCTTCGCCTACCTCTGGTCCGGGGCCAGGGCCACCTACGGGGCACGGCAGGGACGTGTGTGCTTTGAGATGAAGGTGAGAGGGGACAGGCAGGGGACACAGGGACAGGGGACACAGGGACAGGGGACACAGACAGGGCCACCTACGGGGCACGCCAGGGACGCGTCTGCTTCGAGATGAAGGTGAGGGGACACAGGGACACGGACACAGGGGACACAGGGACAGGGGACACAGGGACAGGGGACACAGACAGGGCCACCTACGGGGCACGGCAGGGACGCGTCTGCTTCGAGATGAAGGTGAGAGGGGGACAGGGGACACAGGGGACACACACGGGGACAGGGGACACTGACACAGGGGACACAGGGACAGGGGACACTGACAGGGCCACCTACGGGGCACGGCAGGGACGCGTCTGCTTCGAGATGAAGGTGGGAGGGGACACAGGGGACACTGACACAGGGGACACAGGGACAGGGGACACCTGCGGGGCACGGCAGGGACGCGTCTGCTTCGAGATGAAGGTGAGAGGCGGACACGGACACAGACAGGGACGGGACACAGGGGACACTGACACAGGGGACACAGGGGACACAGACAGGGGACACACAGAGGACCACCTACGGGGCACAGCAGGGACGCGTCTGCTTCGAGATGAAGGTGAGAGGAGACACAGGGGACACACACAGGGGACACTGACACAGGGGACACAGACACAGGGTACACTGACACAGGAGACACAGGGACAGGGGACACAGGGACAGGGGACACAGACATAGGGGACACTGACAGGGCCACCTACGGGGCACGGCAGGGACAGGTCTGCTTTGAGATGAAGGTGAGAGGAGACACAGGGGACATTGATACAGGGGACACAGACAGGGGACACACACAGGGCCACCTACGGGGCACGCCAGGGATGGGTCTGCTTCGAGATGAAGGTGAGAGGGGACAGGGACAGGGGACACTGACACAGGGGAGACTGACAGGGACAGGGGACACAGGGACACCTAGAGGGCTCGCCAGGGACGGGTCTGCTTCGAGATGAAGGTGAGGGGACACACAGGGGACACAGACAAGGACAGGGGACACTGACACAGGGGACACTGACACAGGGGACACAGAGGACACAGGGCTACCTACGTGGCATGGCAGGGAGGTGTCTGCTTCGAGATGAAGGTGAGAGGGGACACAGGGGACACAGACAAGGACAGGGGACACTGACAGGGACAGGGACACAGACGGGACAGATCCTGGTGACTTTGTTGTGTCCTGGTGACAGTGGCAGGTCATGGTGACAGGTGGTGGTTTTTGGTGCCAGATCCCACTGAGAGGTGACAGGGGACAGTGACACGTGACAGGTGTTGGTGACAGGTCCCAGTGACAGTGATGGGTCTCAGTAACAATGACAGGTCTCAGTAACAGTGACAGGTCTCAGTAACAATGACAGGTCTCAGTGACAGTGACAGGTCCAGGACATTGGGTCTCAGTGACAGTGACGGTACAGTGACAGTGACAGGTCTCAGTAACAGTGACGGGTCTAGTGACAATGACAGGTCTCAGTGACAGTGACAGGTCTCAGTGACAGTGATGGGTCTCAGTGACAGTGACGGGTATCAGTGACAGTGACAGGTTTCAGTGACAGTGACGGGTCTCAGTGACAATGATGGGTCTCAGTGACAGTGACGGGTCCCAGTGACAGTGATGGGTTTCAGTGACAATGACAGGTTTTAGTGATAGTGATGGGGCTCAGTAACAATGATAGGTCTTGGTGACAGGCCTTAGTGACAGTGATGGGTCTCAGTAACAGTGACAGGTCTCAGTGACAGTGAGGGGTCTCAGTGACAATGACGGGTCACAGTGACAATGACAGGTCTCAGTGACAGTCAGGGGTCCCAGTGACAGCTGACAGGTTCTGGTGACAGTGATGGGTCACAGTGACAATGACGGGTCTCAGTCAGGGGTCCCAGTAACAGCTGACAGGTTCTGGTGACAGCAATGGGTCACAGTGACAATAACAGGTCTCAGTGACAGTCAGGGGTCCCAGTGACAGCTGACAGGTTCTGGTGACAGTGGTGGGTCACAGTGACAATAACGGGTCCCAGTGACAATAACGGGTCCCAGTGGCAGGTTCTGGTGACAGCGATGGGTCACAGTGACAGTAACGGGTCATAGTGACAGTCAGGGGTCCCAGTGACAGCTGACAGGTTCTGGTGACAGTGGTGGGTCACAGTGACAGTGACGGGTCACAGTGACAGTTGACAGGTTCTGGTGACAGCGATGGGTCTCAGTGACAGTGAGGGGTCCCAGTGACAGCTGACAGGTTCTGGTGACAGTGGTGGGTCACAGTGACAATAATAGGTCCCAGTGACAGGTTCTGGTGACAGTGATGGGTCACAGTGACAATAATAGGTCCCAGTGACAGGTTCTGGTGACAGTGATGGGTCACAGTGACAGTTAGGGGTCCCAGTGACAGCTGACAGGTTTGGTGACAGCGGTGGGTCCCAGTGACAATAACCCCATGCCCCCCGTGCAGGTGAACGAGGAGATCTCGGTGAAGCACCTGCCCTCGTCGGAGCCCGACCCGCACGTCGTGCGCGTGGGGTGGTCCCTGGACTCCTGCAGCACCCAGCTGGGTAAGGGGGGGCTCCTGCAGCACCCAACTGGGTAAGAGGGGGTTCTGGGGTGGTCCCTGGACTCCTGCAGCACCCAGCTGGGTAAGGGGGGGTCCCTGCAGCACCCAGCTGGGTAAGGGGGGCTCCTGCAGCACCCAGCTGGGTAAGGGGGGGTTCTGGGGGGGTCCCTGAGCACCCAGCTGGGTAAGGGGGGCTCCTGCAGCACCCAGCTGGGTAAGGGGGGGTTCTGAGGGGGTCCCTGGACTCCTGCAGCACCCAGCTGGGTAAGAGGGGGGCTCTTGCAGCACTCAGCTGGGTAAGGGGTTCTGGGGTCCCTGGACTCCTGCAGCACCCAGCTGGGTAAGGGGGGGTTCTGGGGGGTCCCTGGACTCCTGAGCACCCAGCTGGGTAAGGGGGGCTCCTGCAGCACCCAGCTGGGTAAGGGGGGGTTCCTGCAGCACCCAGCTGGGTAAGGGGGGCTCCTGCAGCACCCAGCTGGGTAAGGGGGGTTCTGGGGGGGCTCCAGCCCATGGCAGTGTGTACCCCCCAGGAGAGGAGCCCTTCTCCTACGGCTACGGCGGCACCGGCAAGAAATCGACCAACTGCAAGTTCGAGAGCTACGGGGAGCCCTTCGCTGAGAACGACGTCATCGCCTGCCTGGCGGTGGGTGGGGGAAAGGGGGGCCCTGGGACCCCTTTATGGACCCCCTGCATGGCCTGGGGGGTGCTGGGACACATCCTGGGGGACCTGTGGGGTGCTGGGACACATCCTGGTTGTCCTGTGGGGTGCTGGGACCTGTCCTGGGTGTCCTGGGGGGCTCTGGGACCTGTCCTGGGGTGTCCTGGGGGGCTCTGGGATCTGTCCTGGGTGTGCTGGGGGGCTCTGGGACCGGTCCTGGGTGTCCTGTGGGGCTCTGGGACCGGTCCTGGGTGTCCTGTGGGGCACTGGCATCTGTCCTGGGTGTCCTGGGGGGTGCTGGGATCTGTCCTGGGGGGTGCTGGGACACATCCTGGGTGTCCTGGGGGTACTGGGACCCGTCCTGGGGGGCTCTGGGACACATCCTGGGTGTCCTGGGGGGGCTCTGGGACCCGTCCTGGGTGTCCTGGGGGGCTCTGGGACCCGTCCTGGGTGTCCTGTGGGGTACTGGGATCTGTCCTGGGTGTCCTGGGGGGGCTCTGGGACCTGTTCTGGGTGTCCTGGGGGGCTCTGGGATCCATCCTGGGTGTCCTGTGGGGTACTGGGATCTGTCCTGGGTGTCCTGGGGGGCTCTGGGACCTGTTCTGGGTGTCCTGCAGGGGGACCCCTCCTGGGGGACGTTCTGGAGCTCCGTTGTGTCCTTTAGAGTCCCTGTCCCTGTGCCCCATCCTGTCCCTCTCCCACTGTCCCTGTGCCCCATCCTGTCCCCCTCCCACTGTCCCTGTGCCCCATCCCGTCCCCCTCCCACTGTCCCTGTCCCCCTCCCACTGTCCCTGTCCCCCTCCCACTGTCCCTGTGCCCCATCCTGTCCCCTCCCACTGTCCCTGTCCCTCCCACTGTCCCTGTGCCCCATCCTGTCCCCCTCCCCTGTCCCTGTGCCCCATCCTGTCCCCTCCCACTGTCCCTGTGCCCCATCCTGTCCCCCTCCCACTGTCCCTGTCTCCCTCCCACTGTCCCTGTGCCCCATCCTGTCCCACTGTCCCCATGCCCTGTTGTCCCCAGGGGGATGGTCTGATGGTGTCCCCACTGTCCCCCTGCCCTGCTGTCCCCAGGGGGATGGTCTGATGGTGTCCCCACTGTCCCCATGCCCTGCTGTCCCCACAGTGGGTGATGGCTGATGGTGTCCCCGCTGTCCCTGTGCCCCATCCTGTCCCACTGTCCCCGTCCCTGCTGTCCCCGGGGGGTGGATGTCTGATGTTGTTCCCCCTGTCCCCACGGTGGATGTGACATTGTCCCCCCTGTCCCCATGGGGTGGATCTGTCCCTGTTCCCCTGTCCCCACGGTGGATGTGACATTGTCCCCCTGTCCCTGTCCCCCCTGTCCCCACGGTGGATGTGACATTGTCCCCCTGTCCCTGTCCCCCCTGTCCCCACGGTGGATGTGACATTGTCCCCCTGTCCCTGTCCCCTCTGTCCCCACGGTGGATGTGACATTGTCCCCCTGTCCCTGTCCCCCCTGTCCCCACGGTGGATGTGACATTGTCCCCCTGTCCCTGTCCCCTCTGTCCCCACGGTGGATGTGACGTTGTCCCCCCTGTCCCCATGGTGGATGTGACATTGTCCCCCTGTCCCCATGGGGTGGATCTGATGTTGTTCCCCTGTCCCCACGGTGGATGTGACATTGTCCCCCTGTCCCCATGGGGTGGATCTGATGTTGTTCCCCTGTCCCCACGGTGGATGTGACGTTGTCCCCCTGTCCCCATGGTGGATGTGACGTTGTCCCCTGCTATCCCCACGGTGGATGTGACGTTGTCCCCCTGTCCCTGTCCCCCCTGTCCCCACGGTGGACGTGACGTTGTCCCCCTGTCCCCACGGTGGATGTGACGTCCCCACGGTGGATGTGACGTTGTCCCCTCTGTCCCTGTCCCCATGGTGGATGTGACGTTGTCCCCCTGTCCCTGTCCCCCTTGTCCCCACGGTGGACGTGACGTTGTCCCCACGGTGGATGTGACATTGTCCCCCCTGTCCCCACGGTGGACGTGACGTTGTCCCCACGGTGGATGTGACATTGTTCCCCTGTCCCCACGGTGGATGTGACGTTGTCCCCACGGTGGATGTGACATTGTCCCCGCTGTCCCCACGGTGGACGTGACGTTGTCCCCCCGTCCCCGGCAGGACTTCGAGTGCGGGGAGGAGGTGGAGCTGTCGTTCCTCAAGAACGGCCAGTGGCTGGGGGTGGCCTTCAGGGTGCCCAAGGAGGCCCTGGGGGGCCGGGCCCTGTTCCCCCACGTGCTGGTGAAGAACTGCGCCGTGGAGTTCAACTTCGGGCAGCGCCAGGAGCCCTTCTGTGCCCTGCCCCCTGGCTTCACCCCCATCCAGCACCTGCCCCTGGGGCAGCGCCTGCGGGGCACGCTGGGCCCCAAGAGCAAGGCTGAGTGTGAGGTGAGGGATTGGGGGGATTTGGGGGGGTTTGGGGTGACCCTGTGCCCTCCCCCCTGGCTTCACCCCCATCCAGCACCTGCCCCTGGGGCAGCGCCTGCGGGGCACCCTGGGCCCCAAGAGCAAGGCTGAGTGTGAGGTGAGGGATTGGGGGGATTTGGGGGGGTTTGGGGTCACCCTGTGCCCTCCCCCCTGGCTTCACCCCCATCCAGCACCTGCCCCTGGGGCAGCGCCTGCGGGGCACCCTGGGCCCCAAGAGCAAGGCTGAGTGTGAGGTGAGGGCTTTGGGGGAAAACTGGGGGGATTTGGGGTCACCCTGGGGCTGGGGGGACACCCTGGGGTCACCCTGGGCCCCAAGAGCAAGGCTGAGTGTGAGGTGAGGGATGTGGGGGGGCTTTGGGGAGGATTTGGGGGCTCTGGGGTCACCCTGGTCCCCAAGAGCAAGGCTGAGTGTGAGGTGAGGGCTTTGGGGGGATTTGGGGTCACCCTGGGGCTGGGGGGACATCCTGGGGTCACCCTGGGCCCCAAGAGCAAGGTTGAGTGTGAGGTGAGGGGTTTGGGGTCACCCTGGGGCCCAAGAGCAAGGCTGAGTGTGAGGTGAGGGGTTTGGGGGTGGTTTGGGATTTGGGGTCGCCCTGGGGCCCAAGAGCAGTGACACAGTGATGGTGACACTGGGGAGTGCAGGGTGATCAGTGACACATGTCCTCTGTCCCCTGTCCCCAGATCCTGATGATGGTGGGGTGACACAGGCACAGCTGTGACCCCAAGGAGTGCAGGGTGATCAGTGACGAGTGTGCGGGGGGCCCTGAGGTCCTCTGAGGGTCATCCTGGGCCCTAAGAGCAAGGCTGAGTGTGAGGTGAGAGGTGTGGGGGTCTTTGAGGAGCTTTGGGGTCACCCTGTGCCCTCCCCCCTGGCTTCACCCCCATCCAGCACCTGCCCCTGGGGCAGCCCTGGGGCACCCTGTGCCCCAGATCATGATGGCTGGTGGTGAGGTGCAGGGACAGCTGTGATGGGGCTTGGAGGTGGATCTGGGTCACCTGGGTCCCAATGAGCAGTGACACAGTGATGGTGACACTGGGGGGTACAGGGTGTCCCAGTGACACATGTCCTCTGTCCCCAATGTCCCCAGATCCTGATGATGGTGGGGTGACACAGGGACAGCTGTGACCCCAAGGGGTGCACTGGGGTCGCAGTACAGTGACATGCCTGTCCCCTGTCCCCAGATCCTGATGATGGTGGGGTGACACAGGGACAGCTGTGACCCCAAGGAGTGCAGGGTGATCAGTGACAGTGTCCCCTGTGTCCCCAATGTCCCTAATGTCCCCAGATCCTGATGATGGTGGGGTGACACAGGGACAGCTGTAACACTGAGGGTGCTCTGGTCTGTCCCAGTGAGTGTCACATGTCCCCAATGTCCCCTGTGTCCCCAATGTCCCCAGATCCTGATGATGGTGGGGTGACACAGGGACAGCTGTGACACTGAGGGGTGCAGGGTGATCAGTGTCACATGTCCCCAATGTCCCCAGATCCTGATGATGGTGGGGTGACACGGGGACAGCTGTGATGCTAAGGGTGCCCTGGGGGGTCCCAGTGACAGTGTCACATGTCCCCAATGTCCCCTGTCCCCAGATCCTGATGATGGTGGGGTGACACAGGGACAGCTGTGACACTGAGGGGTGCAGGGTGATCAGTGTCACATGTCCCCAATGTCCCCAGATCCTGATGATGGTGGGGTGACACAGGGACAGCTATGACCCCAAGGAGTGCAGGGTGATCAGTGACAGTGTCCCCTGTGTCCCCAGTGTCCCCTGTCCCCAGATCCTGATGATGGTGGGGTGACACAGGGACAGCTGTGACACTGAGGGGTGCAGGGTGATCAGTGTCACATGTCCCCAATGTCCCCTGTCCCCAGATGCTGATGATGGTGGGGTGGCACAGGGACAGCTGTGACACTGAGGGTGCCTGGGCTGTTCCAGTGAGTGTCACATGTCCCTTGTCCCCAGATCCTGATGATGGTGGGGTGACACAGGGACAGCTGTGACACTGAGGTGCCCTGGGCTGTTCCAGTGACAGTGTCACATGTCCCCTGTCCCCAGATCCTGATGATGGTGGGGTGACACAGGGACAGCTGTGACCCCAAGGAGTGCAGGGTGATCAGTGACAGTGTCACATGTCCCCTGTGTCCCCAGATCCTGATGATGGTGGGGTGGCACAGGGACAGCTGTGACACTGAGGGTGCCCTGGGCTGTCCCAATGACAGTGTCACATGTCCCCAATGTCCCCAGATCCTGATGATGGTGGGCCTCCCTGCCGCGGGCAAGACGACGTGGGCCGTCAAACACGCGGCCGCCAACCCGTCCAAGAAGTACAACATCCTGGGCACCAACGCTATCATGGACAAGATGAGGGTACGGCCGCCCCCCTGGGGGTCCCCGAGGTGTCCCCAGGCCCGGCTGAACCCCCCTCACGTCCCCCCTGTCCCCCCAAAGGTGATGGGGCTGCGGCGGCAGCGAAACTACGCGGGCAGGTGGGACGTGCTGATCCAGCAGGCGACGCAGTGCCTGAACCGCCTGATCCAGATCGCAGCGCGCAAACGCCGCAACTACATCCTCGACCAGGTGAGTGGGGGGCTTTGGGGACATCCTGGGGGCTCTGGGGGGCTTTGGGGGCATGTCAGGGTCATCAGGACCACGCAGTGCCTGAACCGCCTGATCCAGATCGCAGCGCGCAAACGCCGCAACTACATCCTCGACCAGGTGGGTGGGGGCTCTGGGGGCTCTGGGACATGGGGCTTGGGGTGTCAGGTGAGAGCTGAACCTGATCCAGATCAGCAAAACGCCCCACATCCTCGACCAGGTGGGTGGGGGCTTTGGGGGCTCTGGGGCCTGGGGCATCCTGGTTCTGGGGGCTTTGGGGGCATCCGGGGGTGTCAGAGGCACTGGGGTGCCAGTGAGCCGTGCCTGAACACCTGATCCAGATCGCATGCGCGAAAGCGCCGCAACTACATCCTCGACCAGGTGGGTGGGGGCTTTGGGGGCTCTGGGGGGCTCTGGGGCTTGGGACGTCCCGCAGTGCCTGAAACGTGTCAGGTCAGCAGCGCTAAGCCGAACCATCCTGACCAGGTCGCAGCGGAGTGGGGCTTTGGGGGCTCTAGGGACATCCTGGGGACCCTGGGGGGCTCTGGGGGCTCTGGGGTGTCAGGGTCAGCAGTGCCTGAACCACCTGATCCAGATCGCAGCGCGCAAACGCCGCAACTACATCCTCGACCAGGTGGGTGGGGGGCTTGGGGGCTTGGGGGCTCTGGGGACATCCTGGGGGCTTTGGGGACATCCTGGGGGCGTCTGGGGCTCTGGGGGTGTCAGGGTCAGCAGTGCCTGGACCACCTGATCCAGATCGCAGCACCAGGTGGGTGGGGGCTGGGACATCCAGGGGGCTCTGGGGGGCTTTGGGGACATCCTAGGGGCTCTGGGGACATCCTGGGGGGCTTTGGGGGGGTGTCAGGGTGAGCAGTGCCTGAACCGCCTGATCCAGATCGCAGCGCGCAAACGCCGCAACTACATCCTCGACCAGGTGGGTGAGGGGCTTTGGGGGGCTCTGGGGGGCTCTGGGGACATCCTGGGGGGCTCTGGGGGCTGTCAGGGTCAGCAGGCCATGTAGGGCCTGAACCAACTCATCCGGATCGTAGCCAGGAAATGCCGCAACTACACCCTCGACCAGGTGGGGAGGGGACTCTGAGGGGCTTTGGGGGCATCCTGGGGGCACTGGGGGCACTTGTGGGACAGCCTCCACTGCCTTCCCAGTCTCTGCTCCTCATCCTGGACATGTCCCAGTGTCCCTGTCCCCCATCCTGGACCTCCCCATGTCTCTGCCCCTCATCCTGGACATGTCCCGGTGTCCCTGTCCCCCATCCTGGACATCTCCCATATCCCTGTCCCCAATCCTGGACATCTCCCATATCCCTGTCCCCCATCCTGGACTTCCCCCATATCCCTGTCCCCCATCCTGGACTTCCCCCATGTCCCTGTCCCCCATCCTGGACTTCCCCCATGTCCCTGTCCCCCATCCTGGACTTCCCCCATATCCCTGTCCCCCATCCTGGACTTCTCCCATGTCCCTGTCCCCCATCCTGGACCTCCCCATGTCCCTGTCCCCCATCCTGGACCTCCCCATGTCCCTGTCCTCCATCCTGGACATCTCCCATATCCCTGTCCCCAATCCTGGACATCTCCCATGTCCCTATTCCCCATCCTGGACTTCTTCCAATGTCCCTGTCCCCCATCGTGGACATCTCCCATGTCCCTGTCCCCCATCCTGGACATCTCCCATGTCCCTGTCCCCCATCCTGGACATCTCCCATGTCCCTGTCCCCAATCCTGGACATCTCCCATATCCCTATTCCCCATCCTGGACTTCTTCCAATGTCCCTGTCCCCCATCGTGGACATCTCCCATATCCCTGTCCCCCATCGTGGACATCTCCCATATCCCTGTCCCCCATCCTGGACATCTCCCATGTCCCTGTCCCTCATCCTGGACATGTCCCAGTGTCCTTGTCCCCAATCCTGGACTTCCCCCATGTCCCTGTTCCCTATCCTGGACCTCCCCATGTCCCTGTCCCCCATCCTGGACATGTCCCATGTCCCTGTCCCCCATCCTGGACTTCCCCCATGTCCCTGTCCCCCATCCTGGACTTCCCCCACATCCCTGTCCCCCATCCTGGACATCTCCTATGTCCCTGTCCCCCATCCTGGACATCTCCTATGTCCCTGTCCCTCATCCTGGACATCTCCCATATCCCTGTCCCTCATCCTGGACCTCCCCCATATCCCTGTCCCCCATCCTGGACATCTCCCATATCCCTGTCCCCCATCCTGGACATCTCCCATGTCCCTGTCCCCCATCCTGGACATCCCCCATGTCCCTGTCCCCCATCCTGGACATCTCCCATGTCCCTGTCCCCCATCCTGGATGTGTCCCTGTCCCCCAGTCCTGCCCCTCCCCAGGAAACCCCTCCCTAAACACCACTTTTAACCCATTTCCCCCCTTTTTTCCCCCAAATCCCCGCCCAGACCAACGTGTACGGCTCCGCCCAGCGCCGAAAAATGCGTCCCTTCGAGGGCTTCCAGCGCAAGGCCATCGTCATCTGCCCCACCGACCAGGAGCTGCGGCAGCGCACGGTGCGCAGAACCGACGAGGAGGGCAAGGACGTGCCTGACCACGCCGTGCTCGAGATGAAAGGTGGGGAAAACGTGGGAATTTGGGGGAAAAACACCGGGATTCTGGGCAAAAACACCCAGATTTGGGGTGAAAAACACCAGGATTTGGGGTGGGAATGGAGGACTGGGGGGGATCTGCCCCATGTGCACCCACGAGGAGGGCAAGGACGTGCCCGACCACGCCGTACTCGAGATGAAAGGTGGGGAAAAATGGGAATTCTGGGGGAATTCTGGGCAAAAACACCCGGATTTGGGGTGAAAAACCCCGGGATTGGGGGTGGGAATGGAGGACTGGGGGGGATCTGCCCCATGGGCACTGATGGGGAGGGCAAGGATGTGCCCGACCACACCGTGCTCGAGATGAAAGGTGGGGAAAAATGGGAATTCTGGGGAAAAACACCGGGATTTGAGGCAAAAACCCCGGGATGTGGGGTGAAAAACCAGGATTTGGGGTGGGAATGGAGGACTGGGGGGGATCTGCACCCACGAGGAGGGCAAGGACGTGCCCGACCACGCCATGCAGGAGATGAAAGGTGGGGAAAAATGGGAATTTGGGGTGAAAAACACGGAATTCTGGGGAAAAACACCCAGATTTGGGGTGAAAAACACCAGGATTGGGGGTGGGAATGGAGCATTGGGGGGGATCTGCCCCATGTGGCACCCACCGAGGAGGGCAAGGACGTGCCCGACCACGCCG